>NC_045995.1:9228287-9299740 GCF_010909765.2 Amblyraja radiata | reverse complement strand
GGTATATGGGTCTGGCATATATAGGAGTGTTGCATTGACATTGAGTCTCACTCCACAGGAGCGCTATATCACAGCAGGGATGGACCACATCCTAGCGGTTTGCAGGATGTCAAACTATTGATCTATCAAAATATTCAGATAAACCTATTACCAGATCAGGGGTATTTGCCAAAACTCGAGGTAGGTTGGTTCATACTCCTCCGAGGTTGAGGGAGGTTACTATGCCACTATTATTCATTAATAGCATAACATGTCTATATCTATGTCATGCTTGAATGCATTCTTAATGTTCACTCATCATTGGCCTACTGATGCAGTTTATGACGCATGTACTTGGTTCCAAGGCATGAAATCACAGAGCTTTAACATCTTCACGTAGTCACTCACGTGACTCCGAAGTAAAATAGTAAGATTAAACGAGAACTTACCAGTTTGCAGTTTGATCTTTATTTTATGAGGAATAACGTTGAGGGATTACGTGCCATCCGCTCCCAGCCCTCTATCATAAAGTTCAACAGGTATTATGGTTCTCTTATCTTACTATGTTCAGTTTCAAACAACTGTTTTCTGTGATTTCACACCGCTGCTTTGAAGATTGGTACGCATGCGTACTGGACGGGGTCTTCACGTAATCCCTCAACGTTACTCCTCATAAAATAAAGATCAAACTTCAAACTGGTAAGTTCTCGTTTAATCTTACTATTTCATCGCTGCCCCGTTGTGCCGTCCATCGGTTCCGACTGTACGCTGTCGTAAAATAAACCCGTTGAAGGAGTAGTCGTCACACTAACAGAGAGAAACGATGTTGGATTAAAATCACCTAAACCGCTGCCCCAGTTCTATGGGAATCACATGAGATACATCCATGCAGCGTTGTTGATGACTGAGTAAAGGCTTCGTGTTCTTGGCAAAGTTTAAAGGAGATGAGATGGGCAAGTTTTCCTAACCGAGAGAGGTGGGTGCCATGAACACGCTGCCAGGGTGGTAGTGGAAGCACATACCCCTGGTGCTAATCAATCAGCATCTTCGCATCTATTGCTTGCCAGACTTCTGCAGCCTCCACTTCTCTTTCAGCTATCTCTACATCCGTGCCCACTACAACAGCGTGACGATTGATCCCGACCTGAAGCGTCGCTTATCAATTTTCTCCAGAGATGCAGCCTAAAGCATCGTAATTTACTCCAGCACGATGCTTCCTTTTTTTGTAAACTAGCCTCTGAAAGTCCTCGTTTCCGCGATTTCTCCGATCGCCGGCATGTGGCCTATAACATCCCGAAGCCCAGGTCTCCGGTTGCAAAGTGGCACTCCGAGCCGCGGAGTGTCTTCGACCATCCCGCCGACAGAGCCTGTACATCCGACCGTCCGTAGCGGCAACTACGGAGGGTTTATGGCCCCGACCACGGATGAACAAGGGAGGCGGACTGACTGAAGGTTGTTGCCTTCCACCACAGTGAAGCATGCTGTGGTGGATGTCGGTGTTGGATGTATTGTGTGTTCCTTTTTCAACTGTACCGCTGCTGGTAAATTCATTTCCCTGTACCTTGGTTGGTGCATGTGACGAATAAATTTGACTTTGACTTTGACTTCGACTTCTTGTGTTACCTTTCCTTCATGTCACAGTGTTTCCCGGGATCGTAATGGTTCGACTCGGGTGTCTGCAGTCCCCGAGCTACAAACATTTAAGTCATATTCTTAGTTCTGAATGTACACCGATGTGAAATAAACGTATGGATTAAGTTCGACATTGACATCATTATATTGATTGAAAATACACTAGATTATAATGACTGAATCTGAATTCCGACACCAATTTATTTCGATGCACATATTTAACATTTTTCAGTGCACGTTGAGGGGGTAAATGCTTCGTGTTTGAAGGAAATCGCGGTGCAAGTTATATTTTTACAGAGATGGCGGAGGGAGTCTAGGACGTGCTGCCAAGGGTGGTGGCGGAATTGGATTCCATGGAGACATTTAAGAACCTTTTGTATGGGCACATTGATATGCAGGGAATGTGGACCAGGTGGAATGTGGAACATGGGAAGTCAAAAGAGATTAGTTTAACGTGGCATTATATCAGGCATGGACGTTGTGGGCCGAGAGCCCTGTCGGTGTTCATCACTGGGCATTGGGAGTAGGGAGTTGACATGGATAGAACATTGGTTGGCAGACCGGAATCTCTTCGTTGATTGCGTCCCTTTCTTTTTTTTATAAAGCTCATGTAATGCGCCCTTTTAAATTGCCCCTCGGGGATGAATAAAGTGCTTGAATATGAATATGAATATGAAAGAGTAGGAGCGAACGGGTCCCCAGAATGGCAGGCAGTGGCGAGTGGAGTGCCGCAAGGCTCGGTGTTGGGGCCGCAACTGTTTACCATATATATTAAAGATTTGGAAGAGGGAATTAGGAGCAGCACTAGCAAATTTGCAGATGACACAAAGCTGGGTGGCAGTGTGAGCTGTGAAGAGGATGTTAGGAGGTTGCAGGGTGACCTGGACAGGTTGAGTGAGTGGGCAGATGCGTGGCAGATGCAGTATAATACAGATAAATGTGAGGTTATCCACTTTGGCGGCATAAACAAGGGGCAGATTATTATCTCAATGGGGTTAGGTTACGTAAGGGGGAGGTGCAGCGAGACCTGGGAGTCCTTGTACATCGATCACTGAAAGTTGGCTTACAGGACAGCAGGCACTGAAGAAAGCAAATGGAATGTTCGCCTTTATAACAAGAGGATTTCAGTATAGGGGTAAAGAGGTTCTTCTGCAGTTGTATAGGGCTCTGGTGAGACCACATCTGGAGTATTGTGTACAGTTTTGGTCTCCTAATTTGAGGAAGGACATCCTTGTGATTGAACCAGTGCAGCGTAGGTTCACGAGATTGATCCCTGGGATGGCGGGACTGTCATATGAGGAAAGATTGAAAATACTAGGCTTGTATTCACTGGAGTTTAGAAGGATGAGGGGATATCTTATGGAAACATGTAAAATTATAAAAGGACTGGTCACGCTAGATGCAGGAAAAATGTTCCCAATGTTGGGCGAGTCCAGAACCAGGGGCCACAGTCTTAGAATAAAGGTGAGGTCATTTATGATTGAGGTGAGAAAAAACGTTTTCACCCAGAGAGTTGTGAATCCCCCCCCCCCCCCCTAACATATCATCTATGTTGCTCTTCCAGGGAGATGCTAACTGCATTTTGATGTACACTGACAATGACAATTAAAGTTGAATCTGAATCTGAATTTGTGGAATTCCCTGCAACAGAGGGCAGTAGAGGCCAAGTCACTGGATGGATTTAAGAGAGAGTTGGATGGAGCTCTAGGGGCTAGTGGAATCAAGGGATATGGGGAGAAGGCGGGCACGGGTTATTGATAGGGGACGATCAGCCTTGATCAGACTGAATGGCGATGCTGGCTCGAAGGGCCGAATGGCCTCCTCCTGCACTTAGTTTCTATGTTTCTATTTGCTTGTGTGTATGTATAGAATCGGTATATTTGCACTATTTCTGTTGGTTTTGGTGGGAAATTAACAATTAACGGCTCCATACATTCCTCGTACGTTTTACTAGCGGGCTTAGCAGGCTGCAGCAACGCACGTAGGATGTGATAACCCTTGCTTCCTAAACCTGTAAGGAACAATGCTCTTTTCTTCTCTTCTGAAGTGACATCGTTTGAAGTGAACCAAGCCTCCATTCCTCAAAAGTATAACCAGATTCTAACTGAGGTACATTCCCAACTATTGTATTAGCCATGGTTACATGTTGCTGTTCAGGTACACAGTGTGCCATCCTCTTACACAATGTTCTCTGCAATGGACTTAATTCCTTTATAATATCACTGAACAGTTATCTAGTTACTTCACTACCAATTCTCTTATACTAATCGATTTATACTAATATACCAATATAATAATATACTAATATAATAATTGGGAGGAGAGAGAATATACTAATAATAATATACTAATATAATAATATACTAATATACTACATGCAATGCAAACATATATCATCTAAATTATTGTTATCAATAAACAATACAGTCAATTCATAAAGTCCAGCTTTTGCCGCGATGTATTCACTGTTCTTTTTTTTTATGAATAGTTTTTTATTGGAGGGAAAAAAAATCACAGTACATCTGACGTATGGCATTACATATTCCTCCATTTTGTTTTTTATAAATAATAATAGTAATATAAACAAAATAACCCTAACCCACCCTCCCTAAACACCCCTTGGCAGCTTATTTTTTCACAATCCAAATATATCACAAAATCAAATGCACTTTTTAACGATAATAAAGTAAGAAAACAGAATAAAGGCGGATCCCCACTTACTGTCAAGTGCCCTCAGTCAATAGGTAGTTCCTTTACAAAGTATGATAAAAAGGGTTCCCATTTCAAATAAAACTTTTTCACAGACCCCCTCAATGTGAATTTAATCTTTTCTAGCCTTAAAAAAAACATGACGTCTTCCAGCCAAGCAGCGGCAGATGGAGGAGTGGTAGATTTCCAGACCAGCAAGATTCTCCTATGGGCCAAAAGTGATGTAAATGTAATGATATCAGACTGGGTTGTATTTAAACCCAAGGTTTTACTTCGGAGTCACGTGAGTGACTACGTGAAGAACCCGCTCAGTGCGCAGGCGCGGCATTACGCAAGCAGTGCAACAGCGGCTGCCACGGGCGTTAGGCACTCCCGTTACAGGATGAACCGGACCGTCAGGTGAGTACCCTGAGGTCGGGTTTTCTTTTACAGGTGGGCCTTTTTCTGCTTGTGTTTTTTACAGGCAGAGAAAAAGGCTCTGGAACAAAACTGTCCCCCGTTTTCCCGTTGGTGAGGGGGGCAGCAACAGGCGGTAGGAGCTTTACCCGGTGTTCCGTAATTCCCCGACACCGTGCCGAGGCCAGCCCGCTAGTACCTGAAGCAGCGGGCTGGACGCATAGCCACTCGAGAGGCATCCGGCAGGTGTTCCCGATGTCGGACGGGACGTCTCTCCACCCGCACGGGGGGAGAGAGAGCCGCCTGAGCCGCTGGAGCGGCTCACGGAGCAGGTGCCTGCGAGACGCGCTGCTTGAGGGGCGCTCTCGCTACTACAAGGCACAAAAGCTCCAGAAGAACCTGTTCCCCGCTCGACTCCAGCGGAGGAGCGTTCCATTGCAGGGGGGCAGCAACAGGTGGTAGGAACAATTACCGGTCGCACCGCTATCTGCGAGCTGGATGTCTAGCCATCCGAACAGGCATCCGGCCGGTGGCGTCCGATTCGTCGGACGAGGACATGTCTCCACCTAAATGGAGGAGATACAGCCGCCTGAGCTGCATCCAACAGCAATTGAAGCAGCTCCAGCGAGATGCGCAGAAAGAGCGCTCTCGCGGAGGGAGGTCAGGCACCCCCTCCACAGTGCTTCATGCACTGCCATCTGCTCCCTCATTACTGGAGGCTAGCATTGGTGACCAGGGCTGGGCTGGTCTGGAACTGGGGCAGGCGGACGAATTCGGGAGTATGCCAGGGGTGCAGGAACATGAAGAGCTGTTGGGTGTGATGGACCGCTTGTAGCAACCTCACGGGCTGGAGCACCGCTGGAACCAAGAATGGCGGCCAGCATCAACTATTTCTGGAAAAGGTGCTCGCTGAGGTGCTGAAACAACACAGCACCAGAAAACGGTGAGGCCCTCAAAGTAAAAAGTGTCAACAGCCAAATCTGGGGGCATGTGGGTCACACATTCAGACCCAAGAACTCAAGCTACAGCGGATCCTAAGGCTCCTGACGTCGGCCATCACAGCCTTTGCTCGTTCCGTGGAGACCACGGAGATGGATGCCTGCCAGCAGGATGTGCTGGCATTAATGTGTACCACACAATTTGAGATCAACAATCTCCGGAGGGAAACATAAGACCTGCCCTCAATCCCAAATTTGCTGGCTTGTGTAAAGCCCCAGCTGCGGAGACGGACGCGCTGCTATTTGGGAAAGATTTCAATAAAAAACTGAAGGAGATGCAGGAAGCATCAAAAACCTTCGACCTAATGAGGGCAGGCCCCGGGACGAGCAAACCAAGACCTCCGATACCCAAGCGGCAGCACCCCACGGCATCCACCAGTCGACGTCCGCAATATGGGACTGGTGAACGCTTGGGGTCCGCACATTATCCCCAAAGATCTTTCAGATCAGAGCCCGCAGCGGACCCTCTGGGAAATGCGCCTCCCCCCAACATCGCCAGCACGTCAAAACAAAAGCTTCAGGAAAATGAAGAAACAGAATCGCCAATAACCATGGAGGTAGGTGGGTCTGGTCCCTACCAGCATATAGAGAATAAGGGTGCTTTATTAACAGGGGGGAGATTACACTTGTTTAAAGAAGCATGGGGTATGGTCACGAGTGACAAGTATATACTCAACAACATTACAGGATATAAAATACAATTCATGTCAGAAAAAACGCCGCCAGTTCAACAATGGCCCCAAAGGGTATTTCTCCCTCCGTCAAAGAGAAACGTGAGGGACAAGCTGAACTGGTGAGACTTATCACAAAGGGGGTCATCGAAAAGACCAAACATGAACCTTTGGAATTTGTATCGAATATATTCACTAAAACCAAAAAAGATGGTGTCTGTCGCATCATCATTGACTTAACATCACTAAACAAATTTGTTAAGTATATACATTTCAAAATGGAGACATATGTTACTGCCAAACAACTGAATTCCAAAGGACACTTCATGGCAAGCATTTATCTTAAAGATGCTTACTATCTAGTACCCATATACAAGGATCATCGCAGATACCTAAAATTTATCTGGATGGTACAAAGCATTGCCCTATGGGCGAACTTCAGCCCAAGATTATTCACCAAAATATTGAACCCAGCCATGGCAATACTAAGAAAACAAAAACATATTGTCATGGCATATCTGGAGGATATTCTCATAGTAGGGGAAACGATGGAATTGGCTGTGGCAGCAGTATCAGCTACAAAACAGCTCCTCGAAACTCTGGGGTTCGTCCTACATCCAGATAAATCTAAGTTGAAGCCATCCACTATCATGGACTACCTGGGCTTCACAATTAACCCAGTCCATATGACTGTTACCTTGCCAAAGGCAAAAATGGTTGAATTAGCACAATCATGCAACAAATTAATGGTCAACGAGCGACCAACTATTCGACAAGTAGCAAGAGTAATTGGGGAAATGGTAGCAGCATTTCCGGCTACACAATTCGGACCTTTGCACTATCAAAACATTTACAGAGAGCAAAGGTACGGGCAATAAAACGACATACAGGTCACTATGATCGTGTCATGAACTTACCCATTGAAGCAATATCAGAGCTACAGTGGTGGGCAGAAAACGTTTGGCATAGTTTCAGCCCTATCTATCACTAACCCTACTTTAGTTATTCAAACAGATGCCAGTGCTCAAGGCTGGGGAGCGACTAACTCCATATCCAGCACAAGTGGTAGATGGACTAAACTAGAGTCATCATTACTACTTACACTGGGCATTAACTATCTAGAGATGTTGGGCGCTTTTTATGGTTTAAAAGCGTATTTAATTCCCCGACACCGTGCCGAGGCCAGCCCGCTAGTACCTGAAGCAGCGGGCTGGACGCATAGCCACTCGAGAGGCATCCGGCAGGTGTTCCCGATGTCGGACGGGACGTCTCTCCACCCGCACGGGGGGAGAGAGAGCCGCCTGAGCCGCTGGAGCGGCTCACGGAGCAGGTGCCTGCGAGACGCGCTGCTTGAGGGGCGCTCTCGCTACTTCAAGGCACAAAAGCTCCAGAAGAACCTGTCCCCCACTCGACTCCAGCGGAGGAGCGTTCCATTGCAGGGGGGCAGCAGCAGGCGGTAGGAACAATTACCGGTCGCACCGCTATCCCCATCACCGCGCCGAGCCCAGTCCCGCTAGTGCCTGAACTGCGGGCTGGATGTCTAGCCATCCGAACAGGCATCCGGCTGGTGGCGGCCGATTCGTCGGACGAGGACATGTCTCCACCTAAATGGAGGAGACACATCCGCCTGAGTTGCATCCAACAGCAATTGGAGCAGCTCCAGCGAGATGCGCAGAAAGAGCGCTCTCGCGGAGGGAGGTAGGCACCCCCTCCACAGTGCTTCATGCACTGCCCTCTGCTCCCTCATTACTGGAGGCTAGCATTGGTGACCAGGGCTGGGCTGGTCTGGAACAGGGGCAGGCGGACGAATTCGGGAGTATGCCAGGGGTGCAGGAACATGAAGAGCTGTTGGGTGTGATGGACCGCTTGTAGCAACCCCACGGGCTGGAGCACCGCTGGAACCAAGAATGGCGGCCAGCATCAACCATTACTGGAAAAGGTGCTCGCTGAGGTGCTGAAACAACACAGCACCAGAAAACGGTGAGGCCCTCAAAGTAAAAAGTGTCAACAGCCAAATCTGGGGGCATGTGGGTCACACATTCAGACCCAAGAACTCAAGCTACAGCGGATCCTAAGGCTCCTGACGTCGGCCATCACAGCCTTTGCTCGTTCCGTGGAGACCACGGAGATGGATGCCTGCCAGCAGGATGTGCTGGCATTAATGTGTACCACACAATTTGAGATCAACAATCTCCGGAGGGAAACATAAGACCTGCCCTCAATCCCAAATTTGCTGGCTTGTGTAAAGCCCCAGCTGCGGAGACGGACGCGCTGCTATTTGGGAAAGATTTCAATAAAAAACTGAAGGAGACGCAGGAAGCATCAAAAACCTTCGACCTAATGAGGGCAGGCCCCGGGACGAGCAAACCAAGACCTCCGATACCCAAGCGGCAGCACCCCACGGCATCCACCAGTCGACGTCCGCAATATGGGACTGGTGAACGCTTGGGGTCCGCACATTATCCCCAAAGATCTTTCAGATCAGAGCCCGCAGCGGACCCTCTGGGAAATGCGCCTCCCCCCAACATCGCCAGCACGTCAAAACAAAAGCTTCAGGAAAATGAAGAAACAGAATCGCCAATAACCATGGAGGTAGGTGGGTCTGGTCCCTACCAGCATATAGAGAATAAGGGTGCTTTATTAACAGGGGGGAGATTACACTTGTTTAAAGAAGCATGGGGTATGGTCACGAGTGACAAGTATATACTCAACAACATTACAGGATATAAAATACAATTCATGTCAGAAAAAAACGCCGCCAGTTCAACAATGGCCCCAAAGGGTATTTCTCCCTCCGTCAAAGAGAAACGTGAGGGACAAGCTGAACTGGTGAGACTTATCACAAAGGGGGTCATCGAAAAGACCAAACATGAACCTTTGGAATTTGTATCGAATATATTCACTAAAACCAAAAAAGATGGTGTCTGTCGCATCATCATTGACTTAACATCACTAAACAAATTTGTTAAGTATATACATTTCAAAATGGAGACATATGTTACTGCCAAACAACTGAATTCCAAAGGACACTTCATGGCAAGCATTTATCTTAAAGATGCTTATTATCTAGTACCCATATACAAGGATCATCGCAGATACCTAAAATTTATCTGGATGGTACAAAGCATTGCCCTATGGGCGAACTTCAGCCCAAGATTATTCACCAAAATATTGAACCCAGCCATGGCAATACTAAGAAAACAAAAACATATTGTCATGGCATATCTGGAGGATATTCTCATAGTAGGGAAAACGATGGAATTGGCTGTGGCAGCAGTATCAGCTACAAAACAGCTCCTCGAAACTCTGGGGTTCGTCCTACATCCAGATAAATCTAAGTTGAAGCCATCCACTATCATGTACTACCTGGGCTTCACAATTAACTCAGTCCATATGACTGTTACCTTGCCAAAGGCAAAAATGGTTGAATTAGCACAATCATGCAACAAATTAATGGTCAACGAGCGACCAACTATTCGACAAGTAGCAAGAGTAATTGGGGAAATGGTAGCAGCATTTCCGGCTACACAATTCGGACCTTTGCACTATCAAAACATTTACAGAGAGCAAAGGTACGGGCAATAAAACGACATACAGGTCACTATGATCGTGTCATGAACTTACCCATTGAAGCAATATCAGAGCTACAGTGGTGGGCAGAAAACGTTTGGCATAGTTTCAGCCCTATCTTTATCACTAACCCTACTTTAGTTATTCAAACAGATGCCAGTGCTCAAGGCTGGGGAGCGACTAACTCCATATCCAGCACAAGTGGTAGCTGGACTAAACTAGAGTCATCATTACTACTTACATTGGGCATTAACTATCTAGAGATGTTGGGCGCTTTTTATGGTTTAAAAGCATATTTATCTAATATGCAGCACTTGCATGTTCGGTTACAAATTGATAAATACTACGGTAATGGCTTATATTAACCATATGGGTGGCATAAAATCATTATCATGCGACAAATTGGTCAACATGATTTGGCAATGGTGTGTCGAAAGACATATTTGGCTATCAGCTACTTACCTACCAGGTAAGCTAAACACCCATGCCATGAGAAAATTAAACGTCTGGGTTGCAAGTTTGAACATACCTTACCTGGAACTGGGATTGTCCAAACAAACCATCACCACCATGTCGGCATCCCTTCGAACATCCACCAAGAGGCAGTACTTAACCAGCATCAAAAAAGGGAGAAGTACTGCCAGGAAACATGGACAAACATACGCAACAGCTACAGCCACCAACATACTGGAGTTCCTGGCCATCTACACCATGATGTAGGGATCAGCTACAGTGCCATCAACACAGCGCAGAGTGCTCTTTCTGCTTATCTCAAACCAGCGGCAGGACAACAGGCGATGGGATCCCATCCACTGGTGGTAAAACTGATGAAGGGCATTTACAATATCAAGCCCTAAGCCCAGGTATACCCATATTTGGGATATCAGTGTGGTCCTGACATATCTCAGGGAATGGCCACCAGCCAGATCCCCCGGCCTCGAGCAAGCTACACTAAAGACGCTCATGTTGATGGCACTTGTATCCGCTCAGAGGGTCCAGTCACTACACCTATTGCGACTGGACAACATGATCACAGTTCCAGACCAGATCTGTCGTTATCCAGCGACTGGTCAAACAGAGCAGACCAGGAACACCTAATCCAGTCGTGGCTTACCCACCAGAACCACGGTTATGTGCCATGACCCACCTACTATCCTACATAGACACAACCAGAATATTCGAGGGAGATGAAAAGCCTTGTGGGTCAGTCACAAAAACCTTATGGTGGAGTACGAGCCAAACCATTGCGAGATGGCTCAAGCAGGTGCTAGAAACTGCTGGGATAAACACTAACATGTACAAATTTTATTCCACCAGGGCAGCATCCATGTCGACGGCTAAAGAATGGACATGCCTATAGACCACATCCTGGCTACAGCAGGATGGTGGGAAGGGAAAAGACCGTTCAGAAATTTTATAATAAGCCGTTGGCAAAACCTGGTTTATTTGCAGTAAAGATTTACGAACTGCAAATATTTAATTTAAGGCCAGGGGAGCAACTTAATTCTTTGTTGTTATTGTTTAAAAAATACCATTGTGTTTTTCTACAAATAGACGCATTGGTTCATTACGATAACACTTCCTCCCTCAAGAACTTCGGCAGTGAGTGAAATGAAACTGTTACACGGTTTGAAATCACAGAGCTTTGAAATCTTCACGTAGTCACTCACGTGACTCCGAAGTAAAATAGTAAGATTAAACGAGAACTTACCAGTTTAAAGTTTGATCTGTATTTTATGAGGAGTTACGATGAGGGTATTACGTGCCCTCCGCTCCCACCCTCATTATATGGATCAAACTAATAAATTGATGTCTCCTTTTCTTTACTATGTTTACTTCAAAATAACTGTGTCTATCTGTGATTCCACACCGCTGCTTGGAAGTATGCCGCGCCTGCGCACTGAGCGGGTTCTTCACGTAATACCCTCATCGTAACTCCTCATAAAATACAGATCAAACTTCAAACTGGTAAGTTCTCGTTTAATCTTACTATTTTATCTGTTACACCAAATACAGCTACAAGCGGGCAAGGTCTCACTGTCATCCCAAGGACTTCACTGATGGGTTTTAAAAACCACTGCCCAGTAGTTAACAAGTTTGGGGCAAGACCAGAATGCATGAGCTAGATTGGCTGGAGAGAACGAGCACCTGTCACAGCCAGCGTCCGTCCCTGAATATATGTTAGCAAGCCTGGCTTTGCTTAAATGAACCCTGTGTAAAACTTTAAATTGTATGAGCCCCAATCTAGCACATGATGACGAGGAGTGGACTTATTTCAGCACTTCTGTCCAGCATTCCTCAGACAGATCCATACAAAGGTCATCCTCCCACCTAGCTTTAACTTTGTTCAGGTGTTGATCTCCTAAATACATCAATTGAGAATATACTGCAGAGATCAGTCCTTTATTTGCAAAGGTAAGTGTGAGTTTATCCAACACTGTGACAGGAGGGAGATCAGGAAAAGAAGGAAATGTTTTCATTACAAAGTGGCGGACCTGAAGATATTTAAAGAAATGATTATGTGGGAGGCCATGTTTTTTGTGTAGGTTGTCCAAACTATCAAATATGTTGTTAGTGTATAAATCCTTAATGCACATAAGACCATTCAAACCCCACTGTCGAAAGGTTGAGTCAAGTGTAGAGGGGGGGAATAAATGGTTACTATGAATGGGACCCAGAACTGAAGCTGATGTAAGCTTATAATGGCAACAACATTGGTTAGAAATTTTGATGGTGGATAGTACGGCAGCATTGGATGTAAATCTAGAGGGTTTCAATGGCAGGGAGGAATATACTAAAGCTGGGAGAGACGAGGAGTAACAGGATTGTGATTCAAGCAGACACCAGTCTGTATCTGGTCGGTGGAGCCAGAATAATATCTTTTGGATATTGGATGCCCAGTAATAATTAATAAAGCTAGGAAGGCCCAGTCCACCTACTTCACGACCTCTTTGGAGAGTGCATTTATTGACCCTTGGAACCTTGTTACCCCCATATAAAGGAGGTTATAGATTGGTTAACTGAGTTAAAAAATGACTTGGGTAGGAAAACCGGCAAACATTGGAACAAGTAAAGAAATCTGGGAAGTACAGTCATCTTCACTGATTGCACTCTCCCAGCCATAGTGAGTGGCAGACTACGCCATCTCTCAGTCAGCCTTCATTTGGCTAACTTGAGGCATGTAGTTAGCTGCAAACAGGGATGTGAAAAAGCGGGTGATGTGTATTCCTAAATATACAAAACCTTCTTGAGATATGGGAAAGGGCAGGGTTTCCTGTTGGATCTGTAGGGCTAGGTTGATGGGAAAGCATTTGCTTTTTTGGAGGTTTAGTTTATAGCCGGAAAAAGTTCCAAACTGATCCAACAAGGACACAATTGCAGGTACACAAAATTGCTGGGGAAACTCAGCGGGTGCAGCAGCATCTATGGAGCGAAGGAAATAGGCAACGTTTCGGGCCGAAACCCTTCTTCAGTCTGAGTTTCCCCAGCAATTTTGTGTACCTTCGATATTCCAGCATCTGCAGTTCCCTTTTGAACACAATTGCAGGGCCACTGGCTGTAGGGTCACTCACGTAAAGAAGAAGGCCGTCGGCATATAGAGACACACGATGTTCCCTGTTTCCTCTCCTAATGCCCTGGAATAATGTGGTTGACCTAAGAGTAATAGAGAGGGGCTCAATTGCAATCGCAAAAAGAAGCGGAGACAATGGGCAGCCTTGACGAGTGCCACGTGTTAATTGAAAATAATCAGATCGCATATAATTTGTCTGTACACATGCTAAGGGTGAATTATATAATAGCTTAACCCAGGCTACAAATATTTTGCCAAATCCAAATCTCTCCAAGACTCTGAACTAATATGACCACTCCACTCGATCGAATGCCTTCTCCGCATCCAAAGAGATAACAGCCTCTGGGCGCGGAGAAGCACTGGGCGAATAGACCACACTGGCCAATAGGCAGATATTAGGAAAGGAATGACGATTTTAAATGAAACCTGTTTGATCTTCTGAGATTATTTTGTGAAGTTGGCATTCTAAACGGCAAGCCAGCGCCTTCGCCAAAATTTTTACATCTACATTCTAAAGTGAGATGGGGCAGTATGATCCACATTGAGTCGGATCCTTGTCTTTTTTAAGAAGAAATGAAATAGAAGCCTGTGAAAGAGTGGGGGGTAATGAACCTTTTCCCAAAGATGCTTGAAACTTTTCTAAAAGAACAGGTATGAGCTTATCCTTAAATTTCTTATAAAATTCTAATGGGTAGCCATCAGGGCCCGGGGTTTTACCACTCTGCATCGCCGTAATGGCATTATTAATCTCTTCCTGCCCAAGGGGTTGGTCTAGATTGTCAGCGTCTTCTAATTCCAGAGTGGGTATTTCCAAATCATCTAAGAAAGTTTCCATATTCATAGTATCCAAGGGGAATTCTGAGGTGTAAAGAGAAGAATAGAAGGCTGTGAAAGTATTGTTTATTTATTTTGGATTGCTTGTTATGTCTTGGTGTATGTCTCTTATCTGAGGAATAAACCGTGACGCGGATTGACGCTTCAGCTGGTGAGCCATAAGTCGGCTCGCCTTATCACCATATTCATAATAAAGACCACGAGTCCGGAGATTAGTAGATAGAAGGTTGAATTTTGTTTGTAAATCAGCACGGCTTTTGTATAATTGGGTGGTGGGTGCTTCAGAATATTGCCTATCCAGGGTCAAGATGGATTTTAACAGGGTTTCCATTTCCTTCTTGCGTTCTTTATTGGCGTATGAAGTATAAGATATGATTTGACCTCTTAAGTAGGCTTTTAAAGTTTCCCAAATTAAAGAGCAGGATACGGACTCAGTTTTATTAATTTCGAGGAATGTGTCTATGTTAGCTGATACAAAACTGCAAAATTTTTCATTGGAAAGCAAAAGGGGGTTGAGTTTCCAAAGAGGTCGTTCTTTAATATTTAAAGGAAAGCCTAGGTCCAGTATCACAGGTGAGTGATCTGATATTACTATAGCAGTATATTCAATTTTTTTAACCCTAGGAATGAAGGGGCTGTCTATAAAAAAAATAGTCTATTCTGGAAAAAGAATAGTGAACATGAGAAAAAAAAGAGAATTGTCTAGCAGTTGGGTTCAGAAATCTCCAGGGGTCCACATGACCATTTTGTTGCATAAACAGTGAGAAGGTCTTTGCCATACCAGAAGGTGTCCCCATAGAACTAAGCCTATCAAGCAGTGGATTAATAGCACAGTTCAGGTCTCCCGAAAAAAATAGCTGGTGCGTGTTCAGATCAGGTATTAATGACAGAACCTTATTTGCAAAGTGAACATTATCCCAATTAGGGCCATAAACATTCACTAAAACAACAGGTTTTTGAAAAAGACACCCGGAAACTATAATAAACCGGCCATTAGGGTCACTGACTACGTCAGACGGTGTAAACTGTATTCTTTTGTTGATTAATATTGCCACACCCCTGGACATACTATTAAATCTGGAGTGCAAAATCTGACTAACCCACGTTTTACGCAGTCTATTATGATGTTGCAGTCTTAAGTGAGTCTCTTGTAAAAGTAGTACAGGTATATCTGTTTTTAGTTGTTTTAGGTGAGAAAAAACTTTAGCTCTTTTAACCGGACCATTAAGCCCCTTTACATTCCAAGATATTAACCTCACAGGATTGCCTCCATCAACATCACCATTAGCCATATTTCAAAATATGATTCAAAAAATACATACAGCGTCTGCCATCCAAAGCCATGCGGAGGCTGCATGTGAGAGCCCACAATGGGGGGGGGGGGGGAAGAGAAGAGAAAAAAAGAAAAAAAAAGAAAGTCGAGTGCATTTGTAACAATCAAAGAATGAGCTGCAATTACCCCAAACCCTTTCCCTCATCCCCTTATAATAACAAAAAAAAACGTAACCCCCAAAAACCTAGATCTTCTTCCCCGATTGAGGATGATCGCAGGTATTACTAAGCAAAAAACTTCCGAAGTGTTCCCTAACTAAAAATTTTGATCCAATTGAGGGTGGCTCCCTTCTTTGAAAGTTGTACAGTCATTTATTCTACTTTTAAGATATGTAGGCTAAAGATAAACCCGGACAAGCAAAGCATTACGAGAAAGAAGGAAGTGAAAATTGTATCCCAAAGAGTAATCATAGACATTTACATTTTGCTGGCTAAAATTCCTCGACTCACTACCCAAAATATGTAGCATTGCAGTTGCAGCTCAGTCGAATTCCACAAATTAAACTGAAGAATAAACAAATCTTCCAAAGATCACCGCCGCAGGAGGCCGTGCCAATACCGCATGTATATCCTAAAAGGTCATTGTTCTTCACGGCTGTCACCTCCCCAGCACGAGTAGTAAAACTTTTTGGCAGTCTCTGGTGTATTGAAATAGTGCTTTTTACCTTCATGAGTGACCTGGAGCCGGGCAGGACACTGGAGGCCAAACCGAACCCCTTTATTGTAAAGCAGGGATTTTATTTCCCTAAAAGTTGCACGTTTTCTCCCCAGCTCCACGCTGAAGTCCTCATAAAAAAATACCCGGTGCCCTCGGAAGAACAGCTCCTGCCTCCATTTGGTGATGATACGATGTTTATCCTGGAAGTAATGAAAGAGAACCAGGAACACTCTTGGCTTAGATAGCTTGATATTCGGGACGTCTGTTGGTGTAGGTCCAATTCAGTGGGCACGCGAAAGCATAAGAGGTCTTGGGAAGAAATCCGCCCCCAGCACTTCGTCAAAAACTCAGTTATAAATTTAACAGGGTACGAGCCTTCCATCTTTTCAGGAATCCCGACCACCCTTAGGTTGGATCTCCGCGACCGGTTCTCGAGGTCATCTAACTCATTTTCAGGAGTGTGTTTTCACTCTGTAATGCAGCTATGGCAGTTTTGGCGCTCGCCAGTCTGTCACTGTGGTCATTCGGGCCATCTTCAACCTCGCGAATGCGTTCATCATGCAATTCGTGATAGGATTTAACTTGCTCCAGACTGGTGTACACCGGCAACAATGCTTGTGTCATATCAGCAAGGAGTCCAAATCCTCTGGTAGTTCAAGGCCAGTTTCCGGGAGCGGTGCCAAAGCTGCAGCACTCTTGCTTGAAATTTCACTGTCTTTTCCCCCGGTTTTAGTTCGACGGCTCATTTTACTTACTGTTTCAGATGCTTAATGCTGCCTTGAGTCCTTCATATTGTTTAATAGTGGGTTATCTCAAAAATATAGCAAAGATAAACGAGTACACAAAAATGCTGGTGAAACTCAGCGGGTGCAGCAGCATCTATGGAGCGAAGGAAATAGGCGACGTTTCGGGCCGAACCCCTTCTTCAGACTGATAGGGGGTGGGGGGGGGGGGGGGGGGAGGAAGGAAAAAGGCCTTATTTATTTTCGGTGATGGAAAATATGCAGCTAGGGGAGAAATTCTGTACATGGATAAAACTGTTATATACAAATCCCACGGCTAGAATATTTACAAACCAAAGGTTGTCACCTAAATTTAGCCTATCTAGAGGTTGTAGACAAGGATGCCCATTATCTCCATTATTATTTGCGCTTGCTATTGAGCCACTGGCAGAAAGAGTTAGGGGGCATCCGGAAATACATGGGTATAACACAAAGGACACAGTGAATAAAATTTCTCTATACGCAGATGATGTATTAATTTACATTACAAAACCAGAAATTAGTATTCCAAACTTATTAAAGCTAATAACCCAATTTGGTTCACTTTCAGGATATAGAATAAATTGGAATAAAAGTGAAATTATGCCAATAAGGGAACATAACAAACAGATAATACAACAATTTCCATTTAAAATAGTAAATGAAAAATTTAAATATCTAGGTATTTATGTAACTAAGATATATACATCATTATTTAAAGCAAATTTCCCCCCATTACTGAACAAACTACATAAGAATATTCAATACTGGAAAACACTTCCTATCTCAATGGTAGGTAAAATCAATGCCATAAAAATGATTTTTTTACCGCAAATATTATATCTTTTTCAGACAATTCCGATATATCTGGCAAAAAACTTTTTTTTTAAATTGGACTGTATTGTTAATGATTTTATCTGGGATTATAAGAATCATAGGATAAACAAAAGACACTTGTGTAAATCAAAAATAAATGGAGGCTTGGTTTTACCCAATTTTTTGTTTTATTTCTGGGCAGTTAACATTAAAAATATGAATTTCTGGTTGGAAGAAATAGATCATCAATCAGACTGGTTAAAAATGGAAAAGGAAGATTGTTTACCTTTTGATATCGGTTCGATATTATTTGCTACGTCTGAATTAAACAAAAAAATTTATAGGGAAAACCCTATAATATTTAGTGCTATACGAATTTGGAAACAATTAAAAAAGACATTAAAATTAGATAATTTATCACTTTTTCTTCCAATTGTGAATAATCCTTTGTTTAAGCCTTCATGGTTGGACGGGGGTTTTACACAATGGAAGAATTATGGAATTAAAAATATGGGACAACTTTACAAGGAAGGCACTTTTCTGACATTTCAGGAATTGCAACAGACTTATGGACTTCGAGGAAATTATTATTTCAGATATCTTCAACTTAGAGATTATGTAAAATCGAACTCCCAAAATTTTCGAATTAGAAATTCAGAAATTCTTGATGAATGTTGGAACAAACATCCTAATACAGAAAAATTAATATCTTATATATATAATATCTTATTAGACAGTGACATTCCTTCGACGGACTTACACAGACAAACATGGGAAAAATAATTAAATCAAGTAATAACGAAAGATACTTGGGAAGAAAGTTTGCAACACATACATCAGTGTTCACTAAACGCCAGACATTCTCTAATACAATTTAAAGTAATACATAGGTTACATTATTCAAAAACAAAACTACATAAAAATGTTCAACATATCTCACCTATATGTGATAAATGTCAACATTTAGAAGCTACATTATCTCATATGTTTGCAAACTGTATAAAAATTAAAAAATTCTGGGTAAATATTTTTAGTATAATATCTAAAGTAACCAGCACACAATTGGACCCAGATCCAAAATTAATAATACTCGGAATATTAGAATTAAATCAAACACTTAGAACAACACAAAGAAACTTTATTGATTATAGTTTAATAACAGGAAAAAAATGAATTCTAAAATTTTGGAAAGGCCCTACGGCCCCCACAATCAAAATGTGGATTATAGAAATGACGGAGACCTTAAACGTGGAAAGAATCAGATTTTCCCTGTTGGACAAACAGGAATTATTCGTTGGAACATGGTCTCCTTTTATTGATTACTTAAAGGGTCAGAATGGTTCAGCACAGGAACCTGACTAGCACGCGGGCTAAAGAATGGATGAAATACTATACTCTGAAATGTACGAATATATCTCGATTGAAGTCTTTTTTATTTTAATAAATTTTTCCATTCTTCTTTAACTAGCTTTTTCCTTTTTTTTTTTTTTTTTGTTTTTTTTGTTTTTGTTTTTCTTCTCTTTCTTTTCTTTCTTTACTTCATCTATCTCTTTAGTTCTATCTAGTTTTAAAAAAAAAGGCAAAAAGTATTGGAGACAATGTAATAATAATTGACAATATTATCAATTTAAAAATGTAAGACTGTAATGATGTAATTAAGTTATGTACCTATCTCCAATAAAAAATATTTTCCAAAAAAAAAGGAAGGAAAAAGGGAGGAGGAGGAGCCCGAGGGCGGGGGCATGGGAGGAGACAGCTCGAGGGTTAAGGAAGGGGAGGAGACAGCAAGGGCTAGCAAAACTGGGAGAATTCAACGTTCATGCCACCGGACGCAAGCAACCCAGGCGGAATATGAGGTGCTGTTCCTCCAATTTCTGGTGTTGCTCACTCTGGCAATGGATGAGACCCAGGACAGAGAGGTCGGATTGGGAATGGGAGGGGGAGTTGAAGTGCTGAGCCACCGGGAGTTCAGGTAGGTTATTGCGGACCGAGCGGAGGTGTTCGGCGAAACGATCGCTCAACCACCGCTTAGTCTCACCGATGTAAATCAGCTGACATCTAGAGCAGCGGATGCAGTAGATGAGGTTGGAGGAGATACAGGTGAACCTTTGTCGCACCTGGAACGAATGCTTGGGTCCTTGAATGGAGTCGAGGGGGGAGGTGAAGGGACATTTCTTGCGGTTGCAACGGAAAGTGCCCGGGGAGGGGGTGGTACGGGAGGGAAGGAAAGAATTGACAACGGAGTTGCGGAGGGTGCGGACTTTTCGGAAGGCAGACATAGGGGGAGATGGGAAGACGTGGCGAGTAGTGGGGTCACGTTGGAGGTGGCGGAGGATTATTTGTTGTATTTGCCGGCTGGTTGGGTGAAAGGTGAGGACTAGGGGGACTCTGCCCTTGTTGCGAGTGCGGGGATGGGGAGAGAGAGCAGTGTTGCGGGGTGTGAGCAACACCGGAAATTGGAGGAAAACAGCACCTCATATTCCGCCTGGGTTGCTTGCGTCCGGATGGCATGAACGTTGAATTCTCCCAGTTTGACTAGCCCTTGCGGTCTCCTCCCCTTCCTTAACCCTCGAGCTGTCTCCTCCCATCCCCCCGCCCTCGGGCTCCTCCTCCTCCCTTTTTCCTTCCTTCTCCCCCCCCACCCCCTATCAGTCTGAAGAAGGGTTTCGGCCCGAAACGTCGCCAATTTCCTTCGCTCCATAGATGCTGCTGCACCCGCTGAGTTTCACCAGCAATTTTTTCGTACCTTCAAACTTCCAGCATCTGCAGTTCCTTCTTGAACAAGATAAACGAGTAGACTTGAGCAGTAATCGGGAGCCATGCTCACACACAGCTGTTCAACCCATGTTCAACCCGGAAGTCCTTCACTGTTCTGACTTGACTGTCTCTGGTCTCCGCTTCTAGCTTCTAGCTGTGCTGACCCGCTACAGCACTGCCTGTTGCAGGGCGATCGTGTGTTCCCGTTCCAACTTTTTGCGAGCCAAATACATATCTTGTCTTTAACTTTATGTTCGATCTTGAGAATACCTCAAATCCACCGCAATTCTGTTCCTGCTAACGGAATCCCATCCTCGTTGCCTAATTGTCATGTATTTGTGTTGGAAACTGACTTAAATAAGACTCAGAACACACACGTACTTAACATTCTTCTTGTATTGAAATCACCATCTTGAGTCTCTCTGCGCATGTGTACCATCGCCCATGACCTTCAAATATACTCATCATATTCCCATCCACAACAGGGGTGGAGAGGAGAGGGGAGGCGGAGAGGAGACAATCTCTTATCTCCACTAATTATCTTTGGTGCTGGATTTGAGGGGAGGGGAGATGAGAAGAGAGGAGGAGGTAGCAGAGGGGAGGAGGGGAGAGGGGAGGAGGGGGTGAAGATGTGGAGAGGATGGTAGAGGGAAGGGGAGGGGAGGGGAGGTGGGGAAAGGAGAGGGGAGGGGAAGTAGGATGGAGGAGGGGTGGAGAGGAGGGGAGAGAAGAGGAGGGTAGGAGTGGTTGAGAGGAGGGTAGAGGGGAGGGGAGTGGGGGGTGGAGAGAGGAGAAGAGAGGTAAGCAGAGGAACGGTATGAGAGGGGGGATAAGTGGAGTGGAGGGGAGGAGAGGAGATGAGAGAGCGGAGGGGAGTCGAGAGGAGAGTAGAGGAGAGGGGGAGATGGGAAGAGGGACGAGGCGAGCAGAGAAGGCTAGTGGAGGTGGGAGGAGAGGACAAGAGAGGGTAGGAGAGGGGAGGAGGGGAGAGGAGAGGTGATGTGGGGAAAAGATGTAGGGAGGAGAAGAGCAGTGTAGAGGGGAGCAGATGGGAGGAGAGTAAATGAGAGAGAGGACAGAAAAGGAGCGGGTAGGAAAGGAGAGGAGACGAGGGGATACAGGAAAGGAGGAGGGGAGGGTAGATAGTGGAGAGGTGAGGAGGTAGAAGAGAGGGCGGGAGTGGCAATACGATAGGAGAGGAAGGGAGAGGTGAGGATGAGATAATTGAATCTCTCCTCTACCAATTATCTTTGGTGTTGGATTTGAGGGGAGAGGAGAGGGGGAAGAGGTAATAAGAGAAGGGAGGGGGGGAGGATAGAAGGAAGGGGAGGTGATGCTATGAGAGAGAAGAGTAGGGGAGCGGAGCGAGAGGGAGGGTAGGAGAGGGGATAAGTGGAATGGAGGGGAGGAGAGGAGATGGGAGAAGGGAAGGTAGTAGACGAGAAGAGAAAGGAGGGGAGGACGAGGGGAACAGGGGGGACAGGGACGAGTGGAGGGGAGAGAGGAGTGGAGGAGAGAAGAGGAAAGGGGAGTGAAGAGCGGTGAGGGGTGAGAGGAGATGTGAGGGGGGAGGAGGGGAGACAATTTCTCACCAACACAATATTTCAGTTATCTTTGCTGCTGGTTTTGAGGATGGGGAGAGAGAGGGTGTGGGAGGGGGAGAGAGGAGGGGATTGAAGAGGAGAGGAGAGGAAATGAGAGGCGAGGAGAGAGGGGACTATTGGAGAGGAGAGGGGAGTGGAGAGGAGATGAGAGGGTAGGAGACGAGATGGCGGGAGTAGATGAGGGGCGGAGGGGAGAGTGGAGGGGTAGAGGAGTGGAGCAGAGGAGAAGGGGAGAGATGAGGGGGTAGAAGAGCGGATGGAGGAAGGAAGGGGAAGGGGAGGACAGGACAGGGGAGGACAGGGGAGTAGAGGAGAGAGCAGAGCAGAGGAGAGGGGAGAAGAGAGTAGTGGAGAGGAGAGGAGAGAGCAGGGTAGAGTAGAGGGGCGGGGTGGGGGGGAGGAGAGGGGATATGAGGAGAGTGGAGTATAGGGGAGAGAAGGGGTAGGAGGAGGCGTGGTGCGGAGAGTGGAGGGTAGGTGGGGAGAGGGGAGGAGGGAGAGGTGGATGAGAGAGGAAAGTAAAGGAGTGAGAAAAATGGGGGGTGGGGGCGAGTGGAGAGAAGGAAGGGGAGGGTGGCAGAGGATGGGAGAGGAGGAGAAAGGGGGAGAGGATAGGAGTGAGGGGAGGAGACGGGAGGAGAGGAGAGGTGAGGAGAGGAGAGAGTGGAGGAGAGGGGAAGAGAGGAGAGGGTATTGTAGTGTTTGATGGGTAGTAACTCAATACAGATTCATGTTGGCCCATGTCAGTAAAGGGGCTGTCACACTACAGCGACATAATTGGCGAGTTTTGAAGAGTTTAGGAGAGTTTGAAAAAGTGTCAAGTTGAAGACATCCTTCAACTATGTAGAAGACCTCCTTCGACTATGTTGAAGACCAGCTTGGATTAGCTCCGGGAAAATTGTACACCGAATAGTGGAGAGTGAAGATGACCTCTTCGACTACGTTGAAGACTATCTACGACTACCTACGACTACCCTCGATTACCTATGAATAACATGTCGACCTACTTCTAATAAAGCTACTAGTAAAACAAATATAGATTTTTCCATGGCGACCTTTTTTCACTCGAGGGCATTTTTCAGCATGTGGAAAAATACGCCGTGACCTAGCTGAGGCCTCGAATACGCGGTGCCTACTCTCAAGCATGAAGGAGAGTCACAAAGACCTCCTTGGACCTTGTGTCGACCATGCTGCGAGTATGAGTCGAGGGAAAATTCTTCTAAACTCGCCAATTAGGTCCCCGCAGTGGGACAGCCCCTTAAGTCGGATTTTATTCCAGCCAAGATTGCACCAGACTGATTCCCAGAAAATATACAAGTTGGGGCCGAGCCCTCTTGTCATGACTGTAAGGACAGTCTTACACAGACACAACAGGTTGGAGGGAGAGGAGTGGAGAGGAGAGAAGAGGGGGGAGAGAAGATGGGAGGGAGGAAGGGAGGGGGAGAAGAGGAGAGGAGGGGAGGGGATTGGAGGGGAGTGGAGGGGAGGAGAGGATGGGAAAGGAGAGGAGAGGAGAGGAGGGGAAAGGAGAGGTGAGGAGAGGAGAGGTGAGGAGGGGAGAGGAGAGGAGAGGAGAGGAGGGGAAAGGAGAAGTGAGGGGAGGAGGGGAGAGGAGAGGAAAGCGGAGGTGCGGAAGGGAGGAGAGGAAAATAAAGGAGAGGAGGAGCGAGAAAAGCAGAGGAGAGGTGCGGGGGAGAGGGTAGGGAGGGGAGGGGAGGCAGGGAGATGAGAGTGGAGAGGTGTGAAGAGGAGCGGGGAGGAGGGGACAGGAGAGGGGTGGAGAGGAGAGGAGGGGAGGAGACTGAAAGAGAGAGGGGGAAAGAGAGAGGGGAGAAGATAAGAGGGGAGAGGAGAGAAGAGCGGGAGGGGAGGGGCGGGTCGAAAGGGGAGGGGAGGAGAGTGGAGACGAGAGGGGACGTGAGGGGGAGAGGAGAGTGAGAAGAGAGGAGGGGAGGAGATGAGAGGGGTGGAGAGGGGAATAAATGAGAGGAGTGGGGAGTAGGTGAGGGGACGAAGGGAGAGGCGAGCGGGAGAGGGTAGGAGAGGTGATGAGAGTAGAGGACAATATCTCACCTCCACTATATTACAATAATCTTTGGTGTTGGATTTGAGGGGTGGGGAGAGAGAAGGAGAGGGAGGGGGAGAAGGGAGAGTGAAGGCCAAAGATCATGAACCGGAGATCTTTGGTCCTGGCTTTCACCTCCCCTTCCTAGCTCTCCCACAGCCCACTGTCTCCACCTCTTCCTTTCTTCTACCCGCCCCCCCGCCCCCCCCCACATCAGTCTGAAGAAAGGTCTCGACCCGAAACGTCACCTATTCCTTCGCTCCATAGATGCTGCATCATGCGCAGAGTTTCTCCAGCATTTTTGTCTCCCTTCGATTTGTCCAGCATCTGCAGTTCTTTCTTAAATGATCAGCCATGATTGAATGGCGTAGTGGAAGCGATGGGCCGAATGGCCTAATTTTGCTCCAGTGACTTCTGAACAGCTTTTTGCTGCGTGCTGACCAGTCAGCGGAAATACTATACATGATTACAATCGAGCCATTCAGTGTACAGATACATACAAGTACATATATGGAATTGATTGTAGACTTTAGGAGAGCTCCTCCTCCCCTCACACCACTCCCCATCAACAACACCACAGTCACATCTGTGGAGTCTTTTAAGTTCCTGGGAACCATGGGGGGCTAGTGGGGGCTACCATCGACTCCACAGTTAAAAAGGCATAACAGAGGATGTACTTCCTGCGGCAGCTGAGGAAGCACAATCTGCCACAGGTAATGATGGTCCAATTCTACACGGCCATCGTAGAGTCTGTTCTCACCTTCTCCATCATGGTCTGGTTTGGCTCAGCCACCAAGCACGACACCTGGAGGCTGCAGCGATTCGTCCGATCAGCAGAGAAGGTTATTGGCTGCAACCTTCCCTCCATTGATGAACTGAACACTGCAAGGGCCAGGAAGCGAGCAGGCAAGATCATCTCTGACCTCTCTCACCCTGGCCACAAACTGTTTCAAATACTTCCCTCTCGAAGGCGACTCTGTCAAAGCAGTTTTTATCCATGCCAAAAATCTGTAGCCTCCCTTTGATCTGGTATTTTGTTGGCTCACATGCGTGATCAATGGTGTTTAACATTAATTTTACTTCGGAGTCACGTGAGCATGCGCGGCATTATGTTCAGAAGTGCAACAGCGGCCGCATCGGGAGTCAGGAGCACCCGCTACAGGTGAAAGAACGGACCGTCAGGTAAGCTCTGAGGTCGGGTTTTCTTTCACAGGGAGCCTTCTGCTTTCAGGCAGAGAAGAAAGGCTCTTGGACAAACCTGTCCCCCGCTCGACTCCACGGAGGAGCGTTCCATCTGGGGGGGGGGGGGGGCCGCAACAAGGCGGGAGGACCGGTTACCCGGTGTTCCGCTATCCCCCGACACCGTGCCGAGCCCAGCCCGCTACCACCTGAGCAGCGGGCTGGAAGTAAAGCCACGGAAGAGGCGTCCGGCTTGTCGGACGGGGACGTCTCTCCACCCGCCCGAGGAGCTCCAGCGAGACGCGCTTCGTGAGGGGCCCTCTCGCAGGGGGAGTTCAGGCACTCCCTCCACAGTGCCTTGTGCACTGCCCATTGCTTCCTCCTTACCCGAGGGTAGCTTTGGTGACTAGGACTGGGCTGGTCAAGAAGAGGGGACGATGGCTGAAAATCTCGGGAGTATGCAAGGGGTGCAGGAACAGGAAGAGCTGCTAGGTGTGGTGGACCGCTACGCGCCAACCCCACGTGGTTATGGGTATTGTTCTGTTTCCTGCCGGTCCAACGAGTGTTGCACGTTGTCTGACGTGGCGTTGATGTTGGGGGGTAGCGCATTTTCCATGGGGTCCGCACTGGGCCATACTATTTAGTACCATTCACAAGGATCATCGCAGATACCTGAAATTTACCTGGATGGGGCAGCTATGGCAGTTTAAATCGTTACCCAATGGGTTCACGTCAGCCCAAGATTATTAAGGAAGCCACAACAATCTCCCGGAAATACTCGGTGGTCGAGGATCTAGTGGGAGGGAGGAACTGAAGGGAATGTACATTAGTCAGAAAAAGGTGTTTGGCAAACTGTTGGGACTGAAGGCGGATAAACCCCCCGGGCCTGATGGTCTGCATCCCAGAGTAGAAATCGTGGATGCATTGGTGATCATTTTCCAGTGTTCTCTCGACTCTGGATCAGTTCCTGTGGACAGGAGGGTAGCCAAAGTAACTCCACATTTTAAGAAAGGAGGGAGAGAAAAAACAGGGAATTATAGACCAGTTAGCCTGACATCGGTAGTGGGGAAGTTGCTGGAGTCGATTATTAAAGAGGTTATAGCAGCACATTTGGAAAGCAGTGACAGGATCGGTCAAAGTCAGCATTGATTTATGAAGGGGAAATCATGCTTGACTAATCTTTTGGAATTTTTTGAGGATGTAATAAGTAGAATAGATATGGGAGAGCCAGTGGATGTGGTGTATCTGGAATTTCAAAAAGCCTTTGACAAGGTCCCACACAAGAGATTAGTGGGCACAATTAGAGCACACGGTATTGGGGGTAGGGTATTGACATGGATAGAGAATTGGTTGGCCGACAGGAAACAAAGAGTAGGAATTAACAGATCCTTTTCAGAATGGCAGGCAGTGACTACTGGGGTACTGCAAGGCTCGATGATGGGTCCCCAGTTGTTTATTTATTTATTTATTTATTTATTTATTTGTTTATTTATTCCGAACAAGTAAAGACATTAAAGACATTGATAGTAACAAAATCGAAATTATCAAACAATTGGACATTACAATCAATATTTACAAAGCAATGAAAAGAACAAAAGCAAAGTTCCAATGTGTCTGTACAAGCTCGAAAAGGAGTGAGAAGAAGAATAACATTAAATCTCACCCCTTTTCCCCAACACTTCTACCATGTTTAAAAATCAATTAATTAATAATAATAATACTACCCTAGGCAATTTCCCATAATACCTACAGACATATATATACATACAGCTATTATGCACATACAAATTTCATATCTGAAGTACCCAAACATAAGTAAACAATAGTAAAGCAATAGATAAACATTAACCCCCACTTTTCAACCAACCCCTCCATCCCTGTACCCCTTGAAAATTATTTTTTTATATATCATTTTAAAATGATTCATGTTTGTGCATTGCTTTAATTCCCCGTTCAATTTATTCCACACTCCTACTCCACAAACCGAAATACAAAAGGTTTTTCTAGTCGTACGGACTCTTTGTTTCTTAAAGTTAAATATTCCTCTTAAATTGTAACCCCCCACACGCTCGTTAAATAATTTTTGAATGTTTCCAGGTAAATTTTTATTTTTGGCCTTAAACATTATCTGAGATGTTTTGAATGTAACCAAATCTTCTAATTTTAATAATTTTGACTCTGAAAATAATGGATTCGTATAACCCAGATATTTTAGTTTTACTCAGATTTAATGAAATTTTATTCCTATCAAACCATATTTTCAATTTACCCATTTCTTTTATTATTTTATCCAATAGCTGTTTTAAATTTTCCCCAGAACAAAAAATATTTGTATCATCTGCAAACAAAACCAGCCTCAAGACATTGGACACATTACAAATATCGTTTATGTACATGATAAATAATTTTGGGCCCAGCACTGACCCCTGTGGTACACCACACACAATGTCCAAGCATGTAGAATTATGACTACCCAGATTTACAAACTGTTGCCTGTTACTTAAATAGCTTTTAATCCAGTCCAGTACTATTCCTCTAATTCCATACCTCTCCAATTTTTTTAATAAGATATCGTGATTAATTGTATCAAATGCTTTTTTTATGTCAATGAATATCCCAGCTGCATATAATTTATTATCAATGGCGTTTGTGATGCCTTCAGTTAATTCTAGTATTGCAAGTGATGTTGATCTATTTGTTCTGAATCCATATTGACTTTCTGTGATTAATTTATTCTTTTCTACAAATTTATCTAACTATTATTAAACATTTTTTCTAGTATTTTGGAAAATTGTGGGAGTAAGGAAACAGGTCTATAGTTTGTAAAATGATGCTTGTTCCCAGTTTTGTATATTGGTATTATTTTTGATATTTTCATTTGAATTGGAAAAGTACCGGTTTGGAAGGATAAATTACAGATGAATGTTAAAGGTATGGAGATCCCCTCAATGACCATCTTAACTAGCGACATGTCAATGTCATTGAAATCGGTAGACTTTTTATTTTTACATGTTTTGACAATATCCAACAGTTCTTTTTCTTCTACTGTAAGTATGCTCCATATTCTTTTTATGTTGTCTTTGTTATCATCTAATTTCTTCTTGTAATAATCTTTCTTGCTTTTTCTTATGATGTAAGTTAATTTATTTTTATACTTTTTATATTTATTTTCTGTATCTTTAGTTCTCTTTCTTATAAAATCTCTGTATAGGGCATTTTTTTTTTTTGCAAGCATTTTGTAATCCCTTTGTAATCCATGGACATTTAGTATATTTTGATTTTCTATTATATTCTTTAATTGGACAATTTTTATCATATAATGACTTAAACATAGCAATAAATGTTTCATAAGCACTATCAATGTCTCTTTTTTGGTATATTATATCCCAGTTTTGTACCAATAGATCCTTTTTAGTGCATTGATAGCTTCCTCCGATCTCACTCGTCTATATTCTATTAATTTGTTTGGTTTGTTGTTCCTGTGGATATTATCATAAACTATAAAAACTGGCAGATGGTCACTTATATCATTAATTAATAATCCACTTACTATTTTATTTTCCACATCATTGTTGAATATATTGTCAATGAGTGTAGCACAATGGGAAGTAATTCTACTCGGTCTAGTGATTTTAGGAAATAGACTCATACTGTACATTGTATTGATAAAATCTTCTGTAAGGTTGTGTTGATTAGGATTTAGTAGGTCAATATTGAAATCTCCACATAAAAACACTGATTTACTACTTGTTATTGAAAACATACTCTCCATCCAGCCCCTGAAGATTTCAATACTTGAGCCCTATATATACAACTAATGATTACATTTTTATTTCCACCATTAATTATTTCTATAGTTATACATTCATGCAGATTGTCAACCACAGTTGTCATATTATCTACTACCTTATAATTCAGAGTTGTATCCACATATAGTGCTACCCCTCCTCCCCCCTTATTTTTTCTATAATTGTAATTGAAATCATATCCGTCCATCTCAAAATCAATTCCTTTTTCCTGATTAATCCATGTTTCAGATATTGCGATAACATTGAATGGTTGTAAAAATTTGTGTAAATACTCTTTAATACTATTGAAATTCGCATAGAGGCTCCTGCTATTAAAGTGGATAATCGATAATTTGCCTTTTGCATTAATGTTCTGATTATACTGATCATCTGTGTAGTAGCAGCAGATATTTTTGTCGTTAGAATTAAAGTAAAAATTATTGTCCGGGTCTATATCGTATTCCAAATCCTGTAAATTGTGATCGGTATATTCAAATGGTTGTAACTTCAGTTGTTTTTTTTCGCTTATTATTTTAATTACTTGACTGCCATTTCCAGATGTAAATGACTGAATTCCTTCAGTGTATGCCATAGTTGTGTGTGTAAATAAATTTCACCTCACAATCCCGTTTTATGATCATTGATATTTATCCAGGTCTGCAATATCTCTAATGACCAGCAATTTGGCTTCCTCTGATGTTCCATTTAATTTAATAAAGATTTTACAGTTTGCAGTCCAGGTATTTTGTATTTTTTTCTGTTTCTTAAGGTATCGTGCTTGTCGGGCTATGTCGTCAATTCGTTTTGTTAGGTGTTCATTCATGAATACTTTTGTTCCCTTCAAATGTCTTCCTTGTTTTAGTAGGCTAACTTTATATTTCTTATTGACAAACCTTATTATGATGGCTGGTTTGTCATCGCTATTTTTATCATCGCTGGATTTTCTCCTGGGCAGGGGGTGACAAGCCTCGATGTTATCGCAGTCCAAGTGTATTCCCTTTGACTGCAGGAAGGCCGCCACCTGTTGCTCAGTGGAGCTAGTATCCATTGCCCCGGCCCCCCCCCCCCCCCCCCCCCCGCTGTCGTCAGTCACCGCCCGCGCGTATGACCGGGGATTTATACTGAGCCCGGTAATGATGACGTTATTCGCTCTGGTGTACTGCTCCAGGTCCGCAACTCTGCTCTCCAGGAACACCAGTCGCCGGTCCTTTTCGGCGCTCTGGATCCGGAGAGCCTTTACCTCCGCCACCAGGTCGAGGATGGCTTTCTGCTGTTGTTTGACGGCAGAAATCTCCTCCGTCATAAAATCCAGCGCTCTCTTTATTTCCTCGCCTTCCTCCGCTGTTATTGCCTTCTTCGGAGGCATGGCTGCCACTGGTTAGTCCTCCTGTACGTCTTTGGAGTGTGGGAGGAACCGGAGAAAACCCATGCGGTCACAGGGAGAACGTGCAAACTCCGTACAGACAGCACCCATAGTCAGGATCGAACCTGGGTCTCTGGTGCTGAAAGGCAGCAACACTACCGCTGCACCACCGTGCAGCCCCACGGTTTATAATAAATATTAACGATTTAGACAAGCGAATTAAATGTAACATCTCTAAATTTGCAGATTACACAAAGCTATGGTGGCAGTCTGAGCTGCAAAGAGGATGTTATGAAGCTGCAGAGTGGCTTGGATAGGTTGGGCGAATGGGCAGAAGCATGACAGATGCAGTTTAATGTGGATAAATGTGAGGATATCCACTTTGGTGGCAAGAACAGGAAGGCAGATTATTATCTGAATGAGGTAAGATTAGGGGAAGGGGAAGGGAAAGTGCAACGAGACCTCTTAGTCACTGATAGTAAGCATGCAGGTACAGCAGGCAGTGAAGAAAACTAATGACATGTTGGCCTTCTTGCACTAGGATTTGAGTTTAGGAGCAAGGAGGTCCTACTGCAGTTGTACTGGTGAGACCACCATCGAGTATTGTGTGCAATTGTGGTCTCCTAATTTGAGGAAGGACTTTATTGCTACTGAGAGAGTAACGCGTTTGTTCTACAGGTTAATTCCAAGGATGGTGGGGCTGACAAAGAATGGGTCGACTGGGCTTGTATTCGCTGGAATTTAAAAGGATGAGAGAGGATCTTATAGAAACATATGCAATTCTTCGAGGATTGGACAAGGTAGATGCAGAAAAAATGGTCCCGATGTTGGGGGAGTCCAGAACCAGGGGTCACGGTTTAAGAATAAGGGTTTAAGAATAAGGGATAGGCCATTTAAGTGAGATGAGGAAACACTTTTTCAGCCAGTTAGTTGTGAGTCTGTGGAATTCTCTGCCACAGAAGGCAGTGGAGGCCAATTTGCTGGATGATTTCAAGAGAGAGTTAGATTTTGCTCTTTGGGCTAAGGGAATTAAGAGATATGCAGAAAAGCCGGAATGGCGGTGCTGGCTCGAAGGGCTGAATGGCCTACTCCTGCACCTATTTTCTATGTTTCTATGCCAGGGGAAAGATCCTACCTGCATCCTGAGCCCTGTAAGAACTTTGTGTTTTGCTGAGATCTCCTCCAATACACCCGAACTTTCGAGTATACAGGCCTAGTCTACTCAATCTCACCCCGCACAGCAAAGTCATTATTCCATGGACAAGTATTGTCAATCTTTGCCACATTCCCGCTGTGTAAAATTTATCATTCCGTAGGTATGGAAAAAACTAAAGAACACAAGAGAATAGCAGGAGGAGTAAGCTCCACTCCTCAGGCCGGCTCCGCCATTCAATGTGATCATGACTGATCAAAGGTGACATCAATTCCTGTTCTATGTGAGTTCTCCATAACCGCCAATTTCTCGATCCTTCAAATATCCATCTGAGTCCACTTTGCCTATTGCCAACAATCTGACCTATCACTACCTCAGATGTTCACAACATTTCAGATGTTCACTGCTGTTTATGTTATATTTTTATGGCTTGTATGTGAATGATGGAAGTAAGATTGGCAATTTGATAGCAGCAACTTCTGTGGTTGGCTGATCTGGAAGGTTTGATCATATGGAATCCAGGGTAGTTAGCCAATGGGTCAACATGTGGCCTGATGTGGGAGACAGAGATTGATTTTCAGACTGGAGGCCTGTCACAAGTGATGTACCACAATGCTCAATGCTGACTCCACTGTTGGTCCTTATTTATATAAATGATCAGATGAATGCAGGGTATGTGGGTGGCACGGTTAGCAGGTTTGTGGATGAGATTAAAATTCATGAGACATTGTGGAGAGTGAAGAAGGTTGTCTTAGATTAAACTGATCCTCATGAACTGGGCCAACGGACTGAGGAATGGAAGATGCAGTTTTCTAAAGTTCACAGGAGAGAGACAGCTGCCATAAGAAGTATTAGAGGGGAATACAATTTATCTCGGCAATGTTTGCATGTGTGTTACTAAACAAGAAGAGAGGAAACTGGACAGGTTTTACCTCACTTAATGGCAGATGTTTCTCTCCACAGCGTGTTCATCAAAAAGTGGTGATCAAATGTTTCAATCGGCAAGGCAGCGTCTGTCACTGAGAGTGCTTTATCTTCATCACTAACCCTGCAAATATTTAGCAGCTGGTTATAAACTGAGCCTCAACCATTTTTTTGAGCTGTTCTACACAAACATGCAGTGGTTCAGTCAAGAGCATGGCCTACCTCCTCTTCCCATCAGCTTCCTCCTGCAAGAAATAAAACACAAATCTTGAGTAGACTGATACGGGACATCCATATCCCGACAGCAGGATTTTCACACAAATTACAACAAGCCCCAGAAATGTTCCATTGCCCAACATTTATTGTCATTGTCACAGAGACAGAAATTGGATATTGCCGTAGAGATTCTACAAGTGTATTAACAGCAAAATAATAACTAGGGGGAGACTAGGTCCCTTTAAGAGCAAAAGGATAATTTAGGATAGAACAGGTCCCATTAAGTGCTGGCGACCTTAAAGCATGTTAAGGGGGATAAATTACAGGGGTTGATTAAGTGTATAGAAACATAGAATCATAGAAAATAGGTGCAGGAGTAGGCCATTCGGCCCTTCGAGCCTGCACCGCCATTCAATATGATTATGGCTGATCATCCAACTCATATACTACACCTGCCTTCTCTCCATACCCCCTGATCCCTTTAGCCACAAGGGCCACATCTAACTCCCTCTTAAATATAGACAATGAACTGGCCTCAACTACCTTCTGTGGCAGAGAGTTCCACAAATTTACCACTCTCTGTGTGAAAAATGTTTTTCTCATCTCGGTCCTAAAGGATTTCCCCTTTATCCTTAAACTGTGACCCCTTGTCCTGGACTTTCCCAACATCGGGAACAATCTTCTTGCATCTAGCCTGTCCAACCCCTTAAGAATTGTGTAAGTTTCTATAAGATCCCCCCTCAATCTTCTAAAGTCTAGCGAGTACAAGCCGAGTCAGTCTTTCTTCATATGAAAGTCCTGGCATCCCAGGAATCAGTCTGGTGAACCTTCTCTGTACTCCCTCTATGGCAAGAATGTCTTTCCTCAGACTTGGAGACCAAAACTGTACGCAATACTCCAGGTGTGGTCTCACCAAAGCTGACTTCAACAGATCTGTTTAACGCCACAAAATTATTTCCCACTAAAGAGGAACATACGACAAATTTTCCACGTGATCTTTTCGGGGGATTATCAAACAGCCATGAACTCAGTGACAAGATCACAATAACTCATCCCAAGGAGACTGCAGGCAGTGCAGAGATCCCACAGATTATGCAGGAGGACATTTAGTTTTGGAACAACAGCAGCACAGCTCTGGAACAGACGGAACATTTACCCAGTTCTGAATTACAGGCAAATGCAGCATTTATTTCAGAAATGTCACCCACCATTTTGTGACTGTGCACTTTCACTTCACCAAACTGTAGTGTAACCCCTCACCTTCAGAAACACCAGACTGTCTTTTTGATCCAGCTGTTGTTGCAACTTTAAGAGTTCCTCCTGAATGGAACTTAAATTGTCTTGAATCTTTCCAAGATTTTTCTCCATTGTATTTAGAATCTTCTTCTCTTCCTCCCGGATATCTGCCAGTGCGCGCTGCTCTTTCTCAGTGAGAATCTGGTGCAGTTCAGCAAACTGGGATGTGATTTTGGACTGAAGGTTGTGTGACTGTTCCTGTAAAATGAAAGGTGAAGATCAATATATAATGTCACTAATTGTGTTTCCTCACGACTTTGACCGTGACATTTGCCCGGTACATTTTCTACTTGCGTTAGCAATTCAATAGTTTGTCGAAATGCTCACCAGAATTAGGAGACAGCAGCACTACTTGTGTCATTGCGCTGCCCTATTATTACACGCATCACAGGGATCAAATCTACACAAGATCAGGAAATCGAAACTTAAAAGCCTCACCAGAACTCCAGAAATCTTCTGTTTCTGTTGCTGCTCCATTCGCTGGATCCCTGATTTCTTTTTTGTGAGAGATTCGAAAGAAGATTTCACCTGATCCTGGGATTGTGTTTGAAAATCAGATAATTAAATTGTTGAACATTAAAGAAGGAATTAAAATGATGTGATTAAATTCAGTTGCATTTACCTTGTATATTTGAACAGCTTCTTTAACCGGCATGAAGCAGTGATCTTTGTGTTCCCTCGCATCTCGACAAACCAGGCAGATCAGCTTCTTGTCAGTTTCACAAAACAGCTTCAGTTCTTCCTGATGTTTCTCGCACTGAAGTTTACTTTCCTTCTCTGTCCGATTCAGGCTCAGTGTTCGAGCTTTCTCAGACAGTCTCACCAAGGCCCGATTTACTTTGAGGGTGCGGTCTGTAAACTCCTCTCTACATTCCGGACACGAGTTTCTCCCCTCCCTGTCCCAACTCTGTGTGATACAGGAGCGGCAGAAGTAGTGTCCACACTCCAGGGACAGCGGATCGGTGAAGAAATCCAGGCAGATGGGACAAACTACCTCCTCCGTTAAACTCTCGAAAATATTTTTCGCAGCCATTTTAATTCCGCCACTTCCTGGTTCAAAGTGTTTTCCACTGCGCGCTGCCGTCTCGGGGGAATTAATGTTATTTGGCTGCAAGTGTTCAGTGTTCAGTGTCCTGGCCACTCCCAACTAATCTCACACGAGGGAGGAGTCAGTTAGACATTAAACCGGCCTGAATATAGACGAAAGCACAGACTTTGGGTGGATGCAGTCTCTTTGTGCAAGAGTGTGGGAATCGAGGACTAGACATAGGTTCAAAGTGAAGGGAAAAAGATTGCTAAGAATCCGAGGGGTATCTTTTTCACACAAATGGTGATGGGTGTATGGAACAGGCTGCCAGAGGAGGTATGTGTATGAAGGAACTGCAGATGCTGGTTTAAACAATAGTAAGGCACAAACAGCTGGAGTAACTCAGCGGGACAGCCAGCATCTCTGGAGAAAAGGAAAGGGTGACGTTTGCAGTCGAGACCTTTCAGTGTGGGACAGGCTAGATGCAGGAAGATTGTTCCCGATGTTGGGGAAGTCCAGAACAAGGGGTCACAGTTTAAGGATAAGGGGGAAATCTTTTAGGACCGAGAGGGGGAAAACATTTTTCACACAGAGAGTGGTGAATCTCTGGAATTCTCTGCCACAGAAGGTAGTTGAGGCCAGTTCATTGGCTATATTTAAGAGGGAGTTAGATGTGGCCCATGTGGCTAAAGGGATCAGGGGGTATGGAGAGAAGGCATGTACAGGATACTGAGTTGGATGATCAGCCATGATCATATTGAATAGCGGTGCAGGCTCGAAGGGCCGAATGGCCTACTCCTGCACCTAATTTCTATGTTTCTTCAGATAGACGCCAGAGCAGGTAGTTGAGCCTGGGACTATCCCATCGTTTAAAAAAACAGTGAAATGGATAGGACAGGTTTGGGGGGATATGGACCAAGTGCAAGCAGGTGGGAATGGTGCAGCTTTGATATGTTGGCCGGTGTGGGCAAGTTGGGCCGACGGGTCTGTTTCCACACTGTATCATTCTATGACTCTAGACTGACACAACGTGCTGGATTAACTCAGCGGGTCATAGAAACATAGAAAATACGTGCAGTAGTAGGCCATTCGGCCCCTCAAGACAGCACCGCCATTCAATATGGTCATGGCTGATCATCTAAAATCAGTACACCGTTCCTACTTTTTCTCCCATATCCCTTGATTCCGTTAGCCCTAAGATCTATATCTAACTCTCTTAAAAACATCCAGTGAATTGGCCTCCACTGTCCACTGTGGCAGAGAATTCCACAGATTCACAACTGTCTGGGTGAAGATGTTTTCCACATCTCCGTTGTAAATGGCCTCCCCCTTATACTTAAACTGTGACCCCCTGGTTCTGGACTTCCCCAACATCGGGAACATGTTTCCCGCATCTAGCCTGTCAAATCCCTTAAGAATGTAAAATGTTTCTACAAGAAACCTCCCCCCCACCCCTCCCCCCCCATCGCCTCTGGGAAGAAGGAATGGGTGATGGATCTGGTCGAGTCTCCCTTCTCTCTGAACCTCCACCCCCACCCCATCATAATACATCTGTAGTTCCTTCCAACACATTTTTATCTTCAAAATTGATTTCATTGTCAAAATCAAACGCTGGTTGGGTGACCACCTACGTTTAGTCCATGCGACCACCCTGAACATCTCGTTGCCGGTCACTATAATTCTCAATCCTACACCCACTCCGACCTATTGGACGTCTATAACTCTGTAAAGATAGGGGATCTATCTTAATGTTGTATAGAAAGGAACTGCATATGCGGGATTAAACCAAGGATAGACACAAAATGCTGGAGTAACTCAACTGGAGTAATTCCATTTCCAGTGTTGAAATAAAACTTGTAATATTTTACCTCTCCTCGGGTTACTGAAACCTCCACCCCTCTCCTTCCACTTACATTCCTTCCTTAGCTTCACTATTCACACTTTCCTCACCTCACACCTTGTTGTCTTTTCATCTCTGGCTTTTTCCAATCACTCCCCTCACCAGTAGCCACCTTTCACTTACAAGGCTTTGTCCCACCTCCTCCTCTCTTCTAGCTTTCTTCCCCCCCCCCCCCGCTACAATCACTGATGAAGGTCCCTAACCCGAAGCATCACCTTTCCATTTTCTCCAGAGATGTCGCCGGATCCACTGAGTTACTCCAGTACTTTGTGTCTTTTTTTTTGTAAACCAGCAACCAGTTTCTTATTTCTCCTTTCTAATTAACCTCAACAGTTTCTCATCTCATCTCTGGTTTTGCAGGTTAAAATCTTTGCTTCAGTCTTCATATTTTTCCAGTTGCTGTTCTTCATTGCACCAAGGCCAATTGGACTTTCTGACTTTCTCAGTATTTCTTTGTTATCTATGATCTTTTCATTCCACTGCTCAATTCACCGTACTCTTTTGATCTTGTCTTGTGCTGTTGTTCAGTGCCGCCCTTACTTAATGCCTCCAGAATTTCACTGCACTCTCTTCTTCAGTTTCAATTCCCCAAAGTATTCTCACTCAAACCTTTCACTTGATAAGATTTTCAACCTCATTAAAATTCTCTTATTCTAGTTCCTGTTTGCAATTTTCTCACTGCGTTTTCCAGCATCCATAAGGTTTCACTCCTTGTTCTTTCCACACAAACCAACCTCCCTTCCATTGACTCAATTCATACCCCACGCTGCCTTGACAAGGCCAGCAGCATAATCAAGGACGAGTCGCACCCTGGCCACTCCCTCTTCTCCCCTCTCGCATCAGGCAAAAGGTATAAAACGCACAACTTCAGATTGAGGGACAGTGTCTTCCCAGCTGTTCTCAGGTGACTGAATCATCCTACCCCATCCAGTGAGCAGTGCTGAACTACTGTCCACCTCATTGATGACTCTCTGACTAACCTTGATCAGACTTTGTTGGCTTTACGTTGCAGGAAATATTATTCCCTTATCATGTATTTATACACCGTAAATGGCTCGATTGTAATCATATATTGTATTTCCGCTGACTTGTTAGCATGCATAAAGCTTTTCACTGTACCTCGGTACACATGACAATAAACTAAACTGTTCAAATATTTTTGCTGTTTTGATTTGTGTTTTCCAGTATTTCCTTTAATGAATCATAGAATCAGGCTATTTGCCTGATCCGGTGGGAAAGTTGGTTTCATTTAATTCCTGTCTTAAATTTTGCTTGATTTATAAATTATAATCCTACATAGCTATAAAAACAAAAGAGAGAATAGTGCTTTCTGAAATTGGAAACAAATACAAGGATTATGGAAATATGGAATCAATCCACATATCAATTAGTTTCTAGTTATGAGTTGTAGATTAAAAAGTGCAGGCATATTAATCATTTCTTGCTGTTGGTGTCCATGGCAGATTGTCATTCTATAAACTGCTTAACCTGTATAAATGGTCAGTCTGAAGAAGGGTCTTGACCCGAAACGTCACCCATTTGTTCTCTCCAGAGATGCTGTCTGTCCCGCTGAGTTACTCCAGCATTTTGTGTCCATCTATGTTCATGAATTGCTCTTTCCAACAACCACCAGGCTCTTTTTGTGTCTGTCTAAAGGCTTGTTCAGCTTATTTAATTAATTTATTTTATTTAAAATCTTTTGAGTCTTTTTGTACCACGTGTATTCTTTTTGTACTATAAAAAAATGGCCAAAATTTGAAAATCTAGCCTTTATTTTGTTTTACCATCATAACATAGATGTTGGTTATGGAAAAAGATAGGACCAGTCCTCAAATGAAAGACCTATATTGGGCAAGGCTAATTTTGATGGTACTCAACAGGAACTTATAAAGGTTGATTGGGAAAGGCTGTTACCACTTAAAGGGCCACCTGGCAAGTGGGAGGCATTTAAAGGAGAGATAGGAAGCCATGAGGTCCAGCATGAAGGGCAAGCTTGCAGAATGAAGAAACACTTGTTGACAAGGAATATTCATAAGATCATGAGATAGTAGAATTCAGCCATTTGACACATCACGTCTATTCAACCATGATTTATCTATCTCTCCTAACCCCATTCTCCTGCCTTCTCCCCATAACCTCTGACACCCATACTAATCTCTGCTTTAAATATATCCACTGACTTTGCCTCCACAGCATTCTGTGGCAAAGAATTCAACAGGTTCACCACCCTCTGACTAAAGAAATTCCTTCACTTCTCTTTCCTAAAATAACATCCTTTCTTTGACACCCTTTTGAAGCCCTTGTCAGGAAAATGGAGACATATGTCAGGTGTAGGCAGCAGCGATCAAATGAATCCTGTAAGGAGTAGAAGGTGGCTCATTGGTAGAGTTGCTCCATTACAGTGCCAGAGTTCGGAGTTTAATCTTGACTATGGGTGCTGTTTGCATGGAGTTTGTATGTTCTCCCTTTGACTGTGTGTCTTTTCTCTGGGAGCTCCGGTTTCCTCTCGCACGCCAAAGATGTACAGGCTTGTCAGTTAATTGGCTTCTTTAAATTGTGAATTGTTCCTAGTGTGTAGGATAGTGCTGGTGTATGGGGTGATCACTGGTTGGCGTGGGCACGGTGGGCGGGAGGGCTTTCTTCCACACTGTATCTCTAGAGTCTAAAGATTGAAGTCTAAAGGAGGTAGGAATATGCTCAAGAAGGAGGTTAGGAGGGGAAAATGGACAGATCCTTGGAAGAAAAGGTTAAAAGAGAATCCCTAAACATTAAGTGCATTAACTAGGGAGGAAACAAATTTCCTTAAGGATCAATTTTGTATTCTATATGTGGAGCCATTTGAAATGAGCAGGATCTGAAATTACTGCTGCTCATCTGCAATTACTATGGTGAAGAACATGGAAGCTAGTGAGTTCATGGAGGAGAATAAAGTTATCCAGCAACATATCAACAAACAAATGAGAAGATGCATGCAGATGTGAAGCACAAAAAGGTGGACACATCCACAATGGCCTGACTGAGAGAATTCTGGAACAATGTGGGAAGCAGGTGAATGAGTTTCTGGGGCCTTACTGTGTCTTCATTAGTCATTGGTAAAGTACCAGAAGATTGGAAAATACTTTGATTTAAGAAGGGCTGCAAGAACAAACCAGGGAACTGCAGGCTGGTGAGCATTGCAGTGGCGAGAAAGCTACTGGGATGAATACATAGGAGTTGTTTGCATTTGGAAAGGTAAGGACTGATTAGGAATAATCTGCATGACTCTGTGGGAGATAGTGTCTCACAAACTTGATTGAGATTTTGAGGAGATGCCCAAAAGGATTGACATTGTCTATATGGACGAGATCCATTGACAAGGTCCATGGTAGGCTGGTTCAGGTGTGATTTCATAGGATCCAGAGTGAGTTAGAAAATTGGGGACAAAATTATACAAACAAGGAACTGCAGATGGTGGTTTACAAAAAAATAAACAAAGTGCTGGAGTAACTCAGGATCCCAACCCGAAACTTCACCTATCCATGTTCTCCAGAGATGCTTTACATTGGAGACCAGTAGCCAATGGTGTGTCACTGGGATAGTTTAGTTTAGTTTAGAGATACACCGTGGAAACATGCTCATCAGCCCACCAAGTCCGTGCTGACCAGTGACTATCTGTACACTAGTTCTATCCTACACACTATGAACAATTGTACAGAAGCCAATTAACCTATAAACCTGTACGTCTTTGGAGTGTGGGAGGAAACCAGAGCACCCAGAGAAAACCCACGCCGCCACAGGGAGAACGTACAAACTCCATACAGATAGCACCTGTACTCTGGATCTAAAGGGGCTGTCCCACTTGGGCGACCTAATTGGCGAGTTTAGGAGAGTTTGAACAAATGTCATGTTGAAGACCTCCTTCGACTATGTAGAAGACCTCCTTCGACCTCCTTTAACTATGTTGAAGACTAGTTTCGACTAGCTATGACTAACTTCAGGAAAATTGGACACCAAATAGTGGAGAGTGAAGACGACCTCCTTCGATCTCCTTCGACCTCCCTTCGACTATGATGAAGACTATCTATGACTACCTTTGACTACCTTCGACTACCCTCGATTACCTACGACTAACCTACGATTACCTTGACATAGTATGACATACTACGACTAAACTTACGAGTAAAAAAAATATCGATTTTTCCATGGCGACCTTTTTTTACTCGCGAGCATTTTCAACATGTTGAAAAATACACCGCGATCTAGCTGAGGCCTCGAGTACACGGGGACTACTCTCGTGCATGAAGGAGTTACAAAGACCCCCTACGACCTCGTGTCGACCATGCTGTGAGTGTGAGTCGAGGGCAAACTTGCCAGAACTTGCGGATGATGTCGTCCAAGTGGGACAGCCCCTTAACACAGGTCTGTGGCAGTGTAAGGCAGCAACTCTACCGCTGCTCCACTGCGCTGCCCCCTGTTGGTTCCTTTCTTATATAATCACATTTAATAATGAATTGGAAGCAAATATATATGTGAGATGATCAGTACGTTTGCAGATCATATCAAAATTGATACGATGGACTGAAGAATTTGAAATGGAGCCTAGATCAATTGGGAAAGTGGGCAAAGATTGGGCGGTGAAATTTATCTCAGACAAGTACGGAGTGACGTATTTCAGAAAGTTAAACTAGGCCACGGCATGCACAGTTAATGGCAGAAGAGGATCATTGTTTTATCTGAATACCCATGGGGCTGGATATGTTCACCCTGGTTTAACACCCTAGCATAATTGAGACTGCACCAATGCAGAGTCATCTCTGAACACAGATCTGCAGTGTCTGCCAACATGAGGGTTATAACATCCTATACACGAGTTTGCATTTGAGAGTCCTATTAAATAATCTAGTTGACACTTAATTAGTGGATTGAATGGCCCCATTGCTCAAAGATAAATGGACAATAAATTTGCCTTCGATAGAATCAGGTTACATATTGTTCTGGGCACATTTATTACTTTATTTTCATTACTTGGAGGTCATTTGAGCTTTATGTTGCAAAATCATGAAAATGCTATAAATGTTATTTGTTCGAAGCATCCTTCCTCAATCTGATTTTGAAGTCTGAAAGGATGCATTGTTGGCGCTGGGGGTTGCCAGTAATGCATGTATTGTTCTCCCAAAGGGAGCATAAGTAAGTGCAAGAAGGGCAATGGAGACAATGGGTGGGGGGGGGGGGGGGGGTTGCGATCAGGTTTACTTTAGTTTAGTTTAGATATACAGCATGGAAGTAAGGCCTTTGGCCCACCTGGTCTGCACTGACCAGTGATTGCACTTGTTTGTGGAAACAGGCCCTACGGCCCACTGAGCAGTGATCACCCTGTACACTGGCACTATCTACCCTAGGGGCTCATGTTATCGACCTCCCCATGGTGAGCACTGTCAACTGACCTCAGTCAGGCTAACAACTACAAACAGAAACAGCAGCAGCAGCGCCACAGCTTGGCGCCAACATGGAGCATGAGCCCTTTTAGGGCGGGCACCTGCGGATGTCGAACTAGATGGCATCACCCTGCTGCGGACTTCTGCTGCCTCAAAGGCAAGAAGAAGAAGAAGTTCAGCACAGCCAATGTGGGCCAAAGGGCCTGTTCCTGTGATGTACTTTTCTGTATTCTATGATTAAGAGTGGTTTCCAGAATAGTACGATCAGAGCAATTATCAGAAATAACATCACTTGATTAAATCCTCCGTCTACATTGAGTCTGGGAACACAGGCTCTGCACACAGGGAGTTTTATAAAGATAACTTAGGGCATTTTATATGGATTTGTTTCTTGCTGTTTGTTTTCAGGATCACTATAAGACCAATACAGCTGCTCATTGACCTACGATGGGGTTACGTCCCGATAAACCCATTGTAAATCGAAAATATCGTGTCGAAAACGCATTTAATGCAATGTGATCACGTGACCGAAATTGAGCTGCGACTCACTGCTGTTGCCCAGCGTTTGCACCATCGCAAAGTCGCTATATCATAAGTCGAAGCATTGTAAATCGGGGAGCATCTATACGCCAGTCTGGATCTCATTCTTTTATTCCCTGTCAGTAACATTCTCTTTCATCTTCATAATGCTGGAATAAATATCCAATTGAAATCGAGCCATTGTCCAATGGTGAGTTTTAATGTAGTGCTTGGATATCGTTGTATTTCTCCATTTTTACTGCAGCTACTCTTGACCTTCTCAACCAGCAGCACTTACAGAAAATCTTGCACAACCTGAATCTTGCGTAACCAGTGGGCAGCAGAGTTGCGCAGGTGGTAGAGCTGCTGCCTCACAGCGTCAGAGGCCCGGTTTGATCCTGTGCAGAGCTTGCATGTTCTCCCTGTGACCAGCTTGCATGTTCTCCCTGTGACCAGATGGACTTCCTCTGGGTGCTCCAGTTTCCACGCACATGCCAGACATGCAGGTTTGTAGGTTAAGTAGCCTCTGTAAATTGTCCCCAGTGTGTAGGGAGTGGATGATAAAGTGGGATAACCTAGACCTAGTTTGTTTAGTTTAGTTTAGGGAAACAATGTGGAAACAGGCCCTTCGACCCACCGAAGTCCATGGGGACCAGTGTTCACCTGTACACTAGTTCTATCCTACACACTAGGGACAATTGTTACGGAAGCCAATTAACCTACAAACCTGCACCTCTTTGGAATGTGGGAGGAAATCGCAGCACCTAGAGAAAGCAAAAGTGGTCACAGGGAGAACATACAAACTTCATATATATAATACCTGTAGTGAGGATTGAACCTGGATCTCTGGTGCTGTAGAGCAGCAACCATACCGCTGAGCCACTGTGCTGAATGGGTGATTAGTGTTTAGCATGGACTCAGTGGGCTGAAGGGCCTGTCTCCATGCTGTACCTCTAAACCAAACCTATCAGAAACTCGTGTTCAAGAAGGAACTGCAAATGCTGGAAGTTCGAAGGTACACAAAAATGCTGGAGAAACTCAGCGGGTGCAGCAGCATCTATGGAGCGAAGGAAATAGGCGACGTTTCGGTGAAGAAGGGTTTCGGCCCGAAACGTCGCCTATTTCCTTCGCTCTATCAGAAACTCATCTGGAATATCACACAGTCTCATATCCTGACATCCCAAAACCATTCCACCATCCAAGTGAAACCATCCAAGTCAAAGAAACTTATTAGATGGATATCTCTCAATTCCTTCCATCGGCATTGCACAGGGCACAATGGCTGTAGTTGTTCCCTTTGCAAAGTGCACAGCATTTACTCACCCATTGTATCTGACAAACTCGTGTCTTCTACCACCTTGGTGGACAAAGCCAGCAGGCGTGTGGAAATATCTCAAACTTCAACTTCCAGTACTCATCACACATCAACTTGATTTGGAAATATATTACTGATCCTCCGTCATTATGGAGTGTAAAATCCAGGAACAATAGGACTACAGGAGGACCATCACCAAGCGACTGCAGCAGGTCTAGGTGGTCCATCACCGCATTATAGATAGACATTGAATCCATACAAAGGTTGCTGTCTGACATATCAGGCTGAATCGTGGTGGCAATGGCCAAAGGTTTCAAAGAGGACTACCTATATTCAATACCAATATATGGACCTGTTATAGGTCTCAGAAGCGTAGAGCATCTGACATCCTGCTCCATTAGTGAATTCATGGAAACAAAGAACCACAGATGTTGGTTAATACGCAAAAGAATACCTCTGGGGAGAAGCATCCTTGGAGGACATGGGTAGATGATGTTTCAGGTCGAGCCCGTTCTTCAGACTGACAATATTTCTTCTGACTGAGAAGGGTCTTAACCTGAACAATCACCTATGCATATTCTCCAGAGATACTGCCCGACTTGCCAAGTTACTCCAGCACTTTGTTCCTTTAGTGAATTACTTGTGGATTATTTTAGTACTTTTAATAAGAATTCTTTACATTATAATTTAGCTTTATTCTTTTTTTTAATTGTTTGTTGTAACTTTAATGATTTTGGAAATATTTCTGTGGATATTTAAAAACTAAAAGCAGAAAGCTCTGCTTCCACTTTGCCTCCTTTTAAGGGCTGTGAGCAAAGTCTGGGTGGGACCTCAAAACAAAGCTGCGACTTACCACTGAAGCCTTGCTACACCTCACCCATATCAAAACTCAACTGTGGGCTGTCAACTCACAAGACCAGGTGAACTTTGAGCAGGTGAGCAGGGCCAATTGGTGACCTTGCAATGAGCACTAAAAGTCAACCATGTAATCAATTGAATTGACTGGTTGAAAGATACAGCATTGGAAACAGCCCCATTGTTTCACCCAAGTCCACATCGACCATCAATCGCACGTTCACACTAGGTCTACGCTATTTCCACCTTCGTATCCACTCGCTACACACTGCGGGCAATTTACAGAGGCCAATTAACCTATAAACCTGCACATCCTTGAAGTGTCGGAGGAAACTGGGGAGGTAAATTGTCCCTAATGTGTAGAACAATTGTAGTGTACAGGGTGATTGCTGGTCGGCGTTGAATCGGTAGGCCGAAGAGCCTGTTTCTGTGCTATAGCTCTGAGGTCCAAAGTGTAAAGTCCAAAGTAAATTGGTCCTAATGCATTCTCAAAGCTAATCTAACACCAAAAAATTCTTATTTACTGATTTGAGTTGGATGTTTGAATCGGCAGTAAGTAAAACAACCGGACTATGGTTCCAAATGTCATCCTTTGTTTTCTGGCAGGACCTGTTTGTATTTCTGGTTTTATTTCAAATAATATTCTGCCTAGTGTACATTATTAGTCTATTGAGATTTACCCATGGTTCCTGCTGATTTACACTTGCTTTTCCATCTGTTAGCTTTCCAAAGTTATTTACTGACAGCTTCACTTCATCCGATTTGTAAATATTCCAACAAGAGCAGGGCCAGACCTTGGGTAAAGGTTTGACCAGTCTTTCACTTCATGGACTGACTTCAATATAAGCAACATTTGATCAGGCATAGAACTAACACAGTAACAGTGTGGATGGAAGCCATTCAGTACATCTTTGCTGGAACAATGCAGACTATCTCATAAGAGCTGTTCAGGCTAATCTCCTTTATTTTTACCTTTATCTTTGTATTTTAGATACATTTTCCAATTCATTACTCTGTCCATTTTCTTTCAATTATGTCAGATCTTCTGGCAGTAGTTGGCTTTGGTAACATCATCCATTGTCCTGCCAATGCTAATTCTCTTTTATTTTAAACAAGCAATGAAATCAAGCTTTGTTTTTCTACTTATCCAGTTAAGCATTCATCATTTTGAATTTGTTTAACAACCATGATGATAACAACAGCCTAGAGACATTCCTTGCAACGGAATATTATTGGAGAAGGTAGTTGACGCAGGTACTATCACAGTGTTTAAAAAACATTTGGACAGGTATATGGAAAGGATACGATTAGAGGAATCTGGGCCCAACATACGTAGGTTTGGGCAGGTGGGACTAGTGTGGATGGGGCATGTTGTGTGGTGTGGGCAAGTTGGACCAAAGGGCCCATTTCCACACTGTATGACTCCATGACTATGAATGAATTGTGAAGGAAGAATGTAATATAATGCACACCATAGACAAGTGCAGCACAGGAACAAGACCTTCACCCCACAACGGGCAGGCGATGCACATGCAGGCTCCAGGCCCCAACTCCGGCCGACATCGCCTGCCCGAGTCCCGCGACCCCATCTTGGCCACAAGGAGCGACTTCAATACTCACCAGGACGCCGCCTTCACCGACCTCCACATCGATGTTGCCGCCGACCCTCACCTGCCGACCGATGATGCCCAGCCTCGCCGCCTCAACGCTAACTTGGACTCTCTCCCCCTCGCTGATTCCTCCATCCCTCGCCGCCCCCCTGGACCGGGCCCGACATCACCATCGCCATCGCCCCCTGGACCCGGGCCCGGCATCACCATCACCCCCTGGACCCGCCCGACATCACCATCGCCATCGCCCCCTGGACCGGGCCCGACATCACCATCACCCCCTGGACCGGGCCCGACATCACCATCGCCATCGCCCCCTGGACCGGGCCCGACATCACCATCGCCCCCTGGACCGGGCCCGACATCACCATCGCCCCCTGGACCGGGCCCGACATCACCATCGCCCCCTGGACCGGGCCCGACATCACCATCGCCCCCTGGACCGGGCCCGACATCACCATCGCCCCCTGGACCCGACATCACCATCACCATCACCCCCTGGACCGGGCCCGACATCACCATCGCCCCCTGGACCCGGGCCCGACATCACCATCGCCCCCTGGACCCGGGCCCGACATCACCATCGCCCCCTGGACCCGGGCCCGACATCACCATCACCCCCTGGACCGGGCCCGACATCACCATCGCCCCCTGGACCCGACATCACCATCACCATCACCCCCTGGACCCGGGCCCGACATCACCATCGCCCCCTGGACCGGGCCCGACATCACCATCGCCCCCTGGACCCGACATCACCATCACCATCACCCCCTGGACCGGGCCCGACATCACCATCACCCCCTGGACCGGGCCCGACATCACCATCGCCCCCTGGACCCGACATCACCATCACCATCACCCCCTGGACCGGGCCCGACATCACCATCACCCCCTGGACCGGGCCCGACATCACCATCGCCATCGCCCCCTGGACCGGGCCCGACATCACCATCGCCCCCTGGACCCGGGCCCGACATCACCATCGCCCCCTGGACCCGGGCCCGACATCACCATCGCCCCCTGGACCCGCCCGACATCACCATCGCCCCCTGGACCCGGGCCCGACATCACCATCACCCCCTGGACCCGGGTCCGACATCACCATCGCCCCCTGGACCCGGGCCCGACATCACCATCACCATCACCCCCTGGACCCGGGCCCGACATCACCATCGCCCCCTGGACCCGACATCACCATCACCATCGCCCCCTGGACCCGGGCCCGACATCACCATCGCCCCCTGGACCCGGGCCCGACATCACCATCGCCCCCTGGACCCGCCCGACATCACCATCGCCCCCTGGACCCGGGCCCGACATCACCATCACCCCCTGGACCCGCCCGACAGCACCATCGCCCCCTGGACCCGGGCCCGACATCACCATCACCATCACCCCCTGGACCCGGGCCCGACATCACCATCGCCCCCTGGACCGGGCCCGACATCACCATCGCCCCCTGGACCCGGGCCCGACATCGCCATCGCACAACATGGCCGCTGCCTATCCGCCCACCGGGACCTCCCTCCCTCCCTCCCTTAAACCGCCACTGGACACCGACCCTCGGGCCCGGTGACCCTTGACCCGCGCCACTCCACCCCCTCCAACAACCCACAGCCGTCGCCTCACCTGGAGCCTGGACTCTCCACTGGGCCTGAAGCCTTCACGCTGTTCACTCTCACTCTCCTGGGCTTAACTCCACTGGGTCCTAGAGCCCATCTGCCCAGCCTTGCTAACCTCAGTGGCTGTTCCACTGACACTCCCCCATCCCCCTCCAACTATGTCACCCCCGCTCTTCCCCACCCACATTACAGCCTTCTCTCCCCCCCCCCTGACCACCCACCCACCCCAACACCCTCAACCCCCCCCATCACCCACAACCCCCCCCATCACCCACAACCCCCCCCACCCCCTGACCACCCCCCACCACCCCCTGACCACCCACCACACCCCCATCACCCACCACCACCCCCACCACACATCACCCTGTCCCCAGTCCACCCACCTGCCTTCCTCCGGCCCCAACCCCCATCCCTGCCGGGTGTTCACCATCCCCCCCGACCTTCTCCTCTCCCCCACCGAACGGTCTGTCCTCAGCAGAGGTCTTACCTTTGTCCCCCTCCGTCCCCACCTCAATGAGTTCCGCGCCCACCACGACTTGGAGCTCTTCTACCGTCGCCTCCGCCTCACAGCGCACTTCCACGGGAAGGAGTCCTCGCCCCCCCATTGATGACCCCTTTTCCCGTCTCCAACGCACCCCTTCCTAGTGGAACCCCCCCTCGTAACCTCCCGGCTTTGGAATTCTTTATCCAAAACTGCCTCAACTTCAACCAAAACGTCAACCGCCTCAACTTCTCCACTCCCCTGTCTCACTCCAATCTCTTCCCCCCTGAACGCACTGCCATCGAATCACTCCACAACAACCCAGATTGGGTTATCAAACCAGCCGACAAGGGAGGTGCCGTGGTAGTCTGGCGCGTCGATCTCTACAAAGCTGAGGCCACGCGCCAACTCTCGGACACCTCCTCCTACTTACCCCTGGACCATGACCCCACTGACGAGCACCAGGCCACCATCTCTAGCACCATCGCCAACTTCATCAACTCCCAAGCACTGCCTGACCGGGCCTCCAACCTCATCGTTCCCCAGCCCCGCACGGCCCGTTTTTACCTTCTCCCCAAAATACACAAACCTGACTGTCCTGGTAGACCCATTGTCTCTGCCTGTTTGTGCCCCACCGAACTCATCTCCACATACCTTGACTTCATCCTACCCCCCCTGGTTAAATCCCTCCCTACCTATGTTCAAGACACCTCAGACACTCTCCATCGTCTCTGGGCATTCCATTCTCTAGGCCCCCATCCTCTCATCTTCACCATGGATGTCCAGTCACTCTACACCTCCGGTTCATCCTCGACCAGAGGAGCAACCTATACCCAGCCACTGACACTCTCCTCCGCCTAGCGGAGCTGGTCCTTACCTTCAATAACTTTACGTTTGACTCCTCACATTTCCTCCAAATACAAGGCGTAGCTTCTTTGTCGGGTACGTCGAATAATCCTTGTTCAATACGTACCAGGGCCCCATCCCCGACCTCTACCTCCGTTACTGCAACAACTGCTTTGGTGCCACCTCCTGCACCCACACACAACTGACTGACTTCATCCACTTCACCACCAACTTCCATCCGGCACTGAAATACACCTGAACTATTTCCGTCGCTTCACTACCATTCCTTGACCTCACTATATCCACCGCAGGTGATAGACTCCTGACCGACATCCACCACAAACCCACTGACTCCCATGGCCATCTGGACTACACTTCTTCCCACCCTGCCTCCTGTAAGGACTCTATCCCTTACTCCCAATTCCTCCGCCTACGCCGCATCTGCTCCCAGGATGAGGCGTTCCACATCAGGACATCTGAAATGTCCTCATTCTTCAGGGAATGGGGATTTCCCTACTCGACCATAGATGAGGCTCGCACCAGGGTCTCTTCCATACCCCGCAACACTGCTCTCTCTCCCCATCCCCGCACTCGCAACAAGGGCAGAGTCTCCCTAGTCCTCACCTTTCACCCCACCAGCCATCACATACAACAAATAATCCTATGTCATTTTGGCCACCTCCAACGTGACTCGCCACATCTTCCCATCTCCCCCTATGTCTGCCTTCCGCAAAGACCGCTCCCTCCGCATCTCCCTTGTCAATTCTTCCATTCCCTCCCGTACCACCCCCTGCCCGAGCACTTTCTGTTGCAACCGCAAGAAATGCAACACCTGTCCCTTTACCTCCCCCCTTGACTCAATTCAAGGGCCCAAGCAGTCGTTCCAGGTGCGACAGAGGTTCACCTGTATCTCCTCCAACCTCATCTACTGCATCCGCTGCTCTAGATGTCTGCTGATCTACATCGGTGAGACTAAGCGGAGGTTGGGCGATCATTTCGCCGAACACCTCCGCTCGGTCCGCAAGAACCTACCTGACCTCCCGGTGGCTCAGCACTTCAACTCCCCCTGCCATTCCCAATCCGACCTCGCTGTCCTGGGTCTCCTCCATTGCCAGAGTGAGCAACACCGGAAATTGGAGGAACAGCATCTCATATTCCGCTTGGGGACCCTGCATCCAGCGGGCATGAACATTGAATTCTCCCAATTTTGTTAGCCCTGGCTGTCTCCTCCCCTTCCTTAGCCCTCGAGCTGTCTCCTCCCATCCCCCAGCCCTCGGGCTCCTCCTCCTCCTTTTTTCCTTCCTTCTCCCCGCCACCCCCTATCAGTCTGAAGAAGGGTGTCCTTCGGTCCTTCGCTCCATAGATGCTGCTGCACCCGCTGAGCTTCTCCAGCATTCTTGTGTACCTTCACACCACAATGTTTGTCCTGAACATACAACCAAGTTAAACTAATCGGACATGACATGTACCCCATTCCCTGCAATTGTGTGTAATATGCTGCAGTTACACCACTCATGTTGCATGGTTGATTCTCTTGGCATTCATTTTCTGCAACCTTTCTTTGTACAGGTACCTTAAAACACTAATTTCTGATAATACTAATACGCAGTAAGAGCGGATCAATCATTAATTTCCACAATATAGATTTCAGAACTGCTTTCATCATCTTATGCAAATGCTCCAAATATAATTTAGGGCAGCACAGTGGCACAGTGGTAGAGTTGCCACTTTACAGCGCCAGCCACTTGGGTTCGATCCTAACTATGGGTATTGTCTGTACAGAGTTTGTACATTCTACCTGTGACCGCATGGGATTTCCCTGGGTCCTCTGGTTTTCTCCCACACTCCAAAGATGTGCAAGTTTGTAGGTTAATTGGCTTCTGTAAATTGTTCTTAGTGTGTAGGATAGAACTAATGTATGGGGTGATCATTGGTCGGCATGAACTCGGCAGGCAGAAGGGCCTGTTTCTAAGCTGTATCTCCAAACTAAACTAAACTAAACAATATATGGCCAAGCCCCTTAAATCAATCTAGTCCTTTTAAAAAATCTCTTCCACCTCCAGTCCTACTTCTAAAAATGCATCTATCTGCAGCTAAGATCACTCAGATCAGAATTTAAAATGTTGGTGCTTTCATTTAAATCGCATCCAGAGACTTGAATCAAGAGAGGAAAAGATGCATTGTCATCAGTATTACTTTGTCAATGTATTTGCAATTAATCCATGGTTTAGAGGTTACAGTCCCGCTGATCCGTTGGCCTAGAGTTTCTTTCTAAAGTACATTTACTTGATGCAGTGTGCACGGAGACACAGCGACAATGCAGGCAGATATCATGATAAAACTGGTATAAAACTGACAAAACACATGGAAATTATACAATCTTCAGTGCGTAGCTAAAAATCCATCTCTGGTCCAGAGACTTATCCATTAACTATTATGTTTCCATATTCTCAATTACCCTGACAATGGTCTTTGAAAGTACACAAAAATGCTGGAGAAACTCAGCGGGTGCAGCAGCATCTATGGAGCGAAGGAAATAGGCGACGTTTCGGGCCGAAACCCTTCATCAGACTGAAGAAGTGTTTGGGCCCGAAACGTCACCTATTTCCTTCGCTCCATAGATGCTGCTGCACCCGCTGCGTTTCTCCAGCATTTTTGTGTACTTTCGATCTTCCAGCATCTGCAGTTCCTTCTTGAACACAATGGTCTTTGAAAGACAGACCCAGGCATAGATCAATTGTTATGTAAAGCAACATGAATGGTTTTCCGAAAATGGGCTTGTTGACTGAAATTAGATTGACATTTTGTAACGGTTACAGCTCTCAGATCCGCAAATAACCATCAAGTATTTTGTTGTTGTTGCTGTTTTAAGCAGGAATGCAATTCAAAGAGCATTTATCATTTGACAAGTTGATGATCAAGAATCAATGCGGCACGTTTGCAGTGTACACAAGCTACATAATTTAAATTATGAATCACTCTCTTCAGTAGCACACAACCTATTGTTCATAAGTGATCGGAGCAGAATTAGGCCATTCGGCCCATCAAATCTACTCCACCATTCAATCATGGCAGATCTATCTCTCCCTCACAACCCCATGGATTAAAAGCACCATTGAACCATTGACTACTGATGTGTAATAAGCTTCCATGGGAACAAAAACAATTAAAAATACATAGGGTGGCCTGGTGGCGCAGTGGAAGAGTTGCTGCCTTACAGCGATTGTAGCGCCAGAGACCTGGATTCGGTCCTGACTACGGCTGCTGACTGTATGGAGTTTGTGTGTTCTCCCCGTGACCATGTGGGTTTTTTCCGAGGTCTTCAGTTTTCTCCCACACTCCAAAGGCGTACAGGTTTGTAGGTTAATTGGCTTTGGTAAAATTGTAAATTGGCCCGACTATGCAGGATAGTGTTAGTGTAAGGGGTGATCACTGGTTGGTGTGGACTTGGTGGACCAAAGAGCCTGGTTCTGCACTGTATCTCTAAACTAAAATAAAGTTTAAAGAAATGTACTCTGCATCTACCATCTACTGTAAATTCAGAAGATTTATTTTTATTTTTATTTAGATTTAGATTTTTAGATTTATTTTTCATTTCAGCAATGTTGTTGGTGTAGATAAGAAGATCATCAGCGTGTATAACTTAAGATATTACAGAGTGCTTTAGATTAAGAGTGCCCCAACAGAGTATATGTGACAAACATGGCAAATTTAATTTATCATTGACATTTAGGGAAGTAAATTCCGCATCTAAATTAGTATCGGATTGGAGTCGCTGCCCTTGAAACTAACAGAAATTACAGTGTAGAAAAAGAATACTTAGATAAAACATTGATGTGATTTCTTAATTAAATGGAGAAAACGCTAGATTGTCTCTTGAATCTCAACAGATTGATGAAACTTCCAAAAGCTTGTACTAAGTGTAAAAGTAGCCTTGAAGCCAGATGGTGCAGCAAATCAAAGCTATTTTAATTTTCACCCCAACTCAGCTGTGAGGAATACCAGTTCATGGTAAATTTTTAATTGATACTTGAATAACTGAACTGAAAACATCTTAACACTTTTTGAGTAAATTGTCAGTGGATTTCATTCAGTCAAAAACTGTTACAATTAAGGCAGAGATTGGCAGTATAGAACGTGTGTCTGGGGTTATGGGGAGAAGGCAGGAGAATTGGGATGAGAGGGGAAAATAGATCTGCCATGATTGAATGGCAGAGTAGACTTGATGGGCCAAATGGCCCAATTCTGCTCCTATAACTTATGAACTTGTGAACAATTATTTGTTGACTGAATCAGGAACCAGCATGCATGCCTCCCTAAATCCCATGTTCTTTACTTATTAGATGTAATTGTAATATTCCAAAACATAACAGGTTACAGTGTTTGAATTCATCTCAAAACGATTTTTTTTCAGTTACATATTAATATTCAGATGAGCACCTTAGTATAAACAGTCCTACAAATGATTTTCTTATCCTGAATTAATTTGGCTTTTGCCCAAAGAACAGTGTTCAATTATCAAAATACTTTTCGCAGCCACATTTTTTAGTGTAAGTTGATGTTGGTTTACTGATTGCAATATTGGTTTGTCATCATAATTTTTATTTAGCTCTCGTAATATAAAATATCAATTAAGTTTAGGGGCACAAGGAGGACTATATATTTTTTGTGTCATATATCTATATATTGTGTCATACTGTATCCATTTGTTGTACTGTGTTGTACTTCATATTGAGGTTGTGCAAATCACTACAGGAGTAAATGTTGCAGGCAGTAGAAAATGAAATGTTTTAATAGTGTTTTATTGGTGGAAGTTTGAGCCAGGGGAGGGAGAGTATTCAAGCTTTTTTTTGAAGTCGTCGCTCATAATGAGGTCTACAGCAATTGATCCACAGGGGAAATGCATGATGGAGTCATCAATTATTCCTGGTAAATTTAGAAGGATGAGAGGGATTTTTTTAGAAACATATACAATTCTTAAGGAATTGGTGCAGGAAAAATGTTCCCCATGTTGGGGGAGTCCAGAACCAGGGGTCACAGTTTAAGAATAAGGGGTAGGCTATTTAGCACTGAGATGAGGAACAACTTTTTCAGCCAGAGTTGTGAATCAGTGGATTTCTCTGCCACAGAAGGCAGCAGAGGTCAATTCACTGGATATTTTCAAGAGGGAGTTAGATTTAGCTCTTAGGGCTAACAGAATCAAAGGATATGGGGAAAAAGCAGGAACGGAGTACTGGTTTTGGATGATCAGCCATGATCATATTAAGTGCTGGTTCGTAGGTCCGAATGGCCTACTCCTGCACCTATTTTCTATGTTTCTATGTTTCTAAATCGTTTGAGGACATTGCTACCATTCATGCTACTCTCCATTTCCAGTTGCCCATATTTTTCTCACCTGCTTTTTGCTGTTATTTTGCAGCCATTCTACAATTAGGCAGCATCTGTCATTTTCAAAGATTCCCAAAGCAAATTTAATTAGTGATAGAGGTAACTCAAGTGCAAACTGCCTTCATTGATGGAAATGCATTTCAATTAAAAAAAAATGTATATTGTTCTTGAACTTATTTTAACTGTCTCCTTGTGGCATCTTATTAAAGAGTTTGTTAACTTATATAACTATTAAATTCCCCTTCAATATTAAAGATACAGATACGATAATTGTGCTTAGCTGAAAGTATTTGAACATTTATAACTTTATTTGTGATGCACTTATTACTAGCATAATAGAAGTGTATAAATGTTTTAAAAGAGCCAGTGAGTAAATTTGTTTTAATATATATCCCTTAAAAGGCAATATTTCATTTTATACGGCATGCAGTTATAGATACATGAGAAGCCTAATGATTTTATACAAAGTTATTTTTTCTTGATATTGTGTTTATCCTCAGGGAAAATCTTGGCTTATTGCTGGTAAGTGTTAATCATCTCTGGAGAAGATACAGAAATCCTCGCTCTGAATAAATCAAGCCTTGTCCTGCATTAAGAAAGCCAGTTAGCATATTTTATTTTAAATCAATAATGTTTTTTTCAAAGATAACATGCAGTGCTTAAAGCATTGAGTTGGAGAAATTTGATGAAAAATTATCACTTCTAAATCGTTCATTCAGCTCTGCAAATTCAGCCCGGCACACATTGTGTGAGCATCACTAATGCATTTGATGCCATTTCCTCTTGCTGCAATGCAAGCAAAATGAGCGCATCTCATCAGAGGACCGAGCAACGTTGGACACGACAGGAGGATACCATATTTAAGCTGTAGATTGGCCTGGTGCTCTTCTGTGGAATTTCCCATTATTACTTTATGCCCTTTGTGTCCACGATCATCTCCTAATAGAAAAGGCCCACAGCAACCAAACCATCTTACTAATATGGATAAACTGATAGACCTGATGTGGTGAGTTATCTTCTCTTTTATTAACTTCTTTCACGTTAATGTATCTGAACACTGTTCAATTCTGAGGAGCAATTTGATGTCCATGATTCTTTAATGGTCTGTACAAGGGAAGACATCACTCAATCCTGGGGATCCAAAGATCAGGCTGTAAATTCAGTGCTTGGAATAATTTTCTGAGTGAAGGCTTCAAGTAAATCTGTGACGGCTGTCAGCAATCAAAGCCTCCTTTTTGTCTGTACTGTTTGCAACTTACCATAGTTCCGTTTAATGTAATTGCCAGACTGTGATGCCTGATTCTAAATTCTGAGTCATGCTATTCCATTCTTGACTTCTCCCTATAAATTATCTGAATAAGCACTGAAAGTTAGTGTTATTAGGCAACTGGACCATCCTATCAACAACTCGACAGCGGTCCTAACCTCCCATCTAATCATTGGAGACCCTTGGACTATCTTTAATCAGACCTTACTGGACTTTATCTTGCACTAAATAGTATTCCCTTGATCATGTTGCTGTACACTGTGGATGGCTCGATTGTAATCATGTATAGTCTTTCCGCTGACTAGGGAGCATGCGACAAAGGCTTTTCAGTGTACCTCAGAACATGTGACGATAAACTAAACTAACTAAATAAAAACTCCCATCTGAAGTTATTTGTCCACAGAAGGGCCCTGACCTGAAACATCGCCTCTCCATGTTTTCCTGAGATGCTGCCTGATCTGTTGAGTTACTCCAGCACTTTGTGCATTTTTTTTGTAAACCAGTATCTGAAGTTCATTTTTTCTACTGAAACTCCCAGCCTTGTTTCAAATCTCTCCATAATCTAACATCTGGATTTTTTACATTTTGGCATTATCAAATTACTGATCATTTTCTAAAGTTTATGGCCTTTTAATTTATAAATTTAATTCAATTCTGTAAGATCATTGCACAGCCCGCAAAGATGGCATTACCGCCTACCATATGTACAAAATCTTGTTTTCAGCAAAGTAAAACTAACCCAGTGAAATCCTCTGTAAAGTGGTTTGAATTGCAATTAATTTATCTTAGTGATATAGCATGGAAACAGGCCCATTGGCCCAATGAGTCCACACTGATTATTGATCACCCATTCTCACTAGTTCTATATTATCCCACTCTCTCATCCGCTCCCGACACATTAGGGGCAATTTACAGATGCCAATCAATCTACAAACCTGCGCAACTTTAGGATGCGGGAGGAAACCGAAGCACCCGGAGAAACCCCATCCAGTCACATGGGGAACATGCAAACTCCACACAGACAGCTACTGGGGTCTGGATAAAAACAAGGTCTCTAGTGCTGTGAGGCAGCAGCTTATCAGCTACATCATTATATGGATATGGTAAGCAATGACATTGAGAAAACATATTAATGCATTTTAATTCATTTGGTGGCACTGAGACACTGTGAATTGTATTAAACTTTTTTTTTAACTGATGGTTTAGCCTCTATATTGCTTCACAGAGCCACCAAGTTACACATCATTGAAACAGGTCCTTTTCAGGCCAACCTGCCCATGCCAACCAGGATGCCCCATCTTCATTAGTCCCATCTGCCTGCATTTGGCCCATGTCCTTGTCTAAACCTTTCCTATCCACGTACATGTCCAAATATATTTGTTGTTATAATACCTGCCTCAACTACCTCCTCTGGCAGCTTGTTCCATTTACCCATCAACCTCTGAAAAAGTTGGCACTCAGATTCCTATTAAATCTTTCCCATCGCACCTTAAACCTATGTCCCCGTGTTCTTGAACCCCCCTATTCTGGGTAAAATACACAATGCATCTACTCTATGCCGTTATAAAATCACCCCTCATCCTCCTGCACTCTAAGGAATAAAGTGCCAGCTTGCCCAGCCTCTCCCTATAGCTCAGGTCCTCAAGTCCTGATGGCATCCTCATTCAGACCAAAATCTGCACACAAGCTTTATCGAACTATTATTTATGCTAACAGTAATTATATATTCTCGCAAATCATAGGATTCCTTTATTACCCAGATAACTTTGTCCAGCATTGGTTGAAGTATCATGTCATTCCTGTCTGTTTTGTTCGCTGTTCACAGATCAACCCAAAGACGTTCTTTGTGACACCTGGGCTTTAATCTTGTCAGTCAAGATCTAAAAAAAGCAAAATGTTACAGTTCTATGAGGTGAAATGAGGCCACATTTAGAGTATTGTGTTCAGTTTTGGACAACAATGTTTGTCCTGAACATACAACCAAGTTAAACTGATCGCACATGACATCCTTCTCTGTCTCTTCCCCCCTCCCCCCCCCTCACTCCCTCTCCACCTCTCAGAGAGATGGATCTCCTCTCCCCCCTCCCTCTCCTCACCTCTGAACATTAATAGCCCATTATTATCTGTTATTTGCACTGTATCAGTTTATTTATTCATGTGTGTATTTACGTATATAATGGTATATGGACACACTGATCTGTTCTGTATTTATGCCTATTTTGTTCTGTTGTGCTAAAGCAAAGCAAGAATGTCATTGTCCTGTCAGGGACACATGACAATAAACTTGCTTGAATCTCTCCCCCTCTCTCCTGTCTCTCTCCCCCCCCCCTCTCTCTCTCTCCTCCCTTTCTCTTCCCCCTCTCTCTTCCCCCCAACCTCCCCCTCTCCCTCCCCACTCTCTTCCCCCTCTCTTCCCCCTCTCCCTCTCTCCCTCGCCCCCCTCTCCCCCCCCTCCCTCTCTCCCTCCCCCCCCCCCCTCGCTCTCTCTCGCTCTCTCTCCCCTCTCTCTCTCTCTCTCTCCCCTCTCTCTCTCTCTCTCTCTCCCTCTCCCTCTCTCTCTGTCTGCCCCTCGAGATAGGGCGGGGATTGGGTAAAAGGAGCCAATGAATAATATGAATATTTCATTAGACTCTCTTCACTCTACCTGCTGTACTTGTGCTTGGCTTGGTTGTATTAATGAACAATATTACCTGATTAGATTGGACACCATGCAAACAAAATATTTTCACTGTTTCTCAGTACATGTGACAATAATAAGTGTCGGCACAGTAGTGCAGCTGGTAGAACCGCTGGCTCATGGTGCCAGAGACTCGGGTTCGATTCTAACCACGGCCACTGTTTACCTGGAGTTTGCACGTTTTTCTTATGATAGCGTGTGTTTCCTCCCACTTCCCTATGGCATGCTGGCATAAACATCAATTGCCCTCTGTAAATGTGCTCCTAATATGCAGAATCGGAGATAACATAAAACTAGTGTGAGCGGGTGATGGATTGATGAGCGGCATGGACTCGCTGGGCTGAAGGGCCTGTTTGCATACTGTGCCTCTGAACTCTGAACGCTGAAGCTAAAGTGTGAGTATAAGTCGCGTTTAATGTCGCAACGGTGTATTCTGTCAACAGGTGTTGACATTGTGTCCATCCAGAATCAAGAAGAGAATGCACCCGTGGGATTGAACAGTGGGAGACGGACAATTGTTGTGAGTTAGCGCATTGTTTAGATGCTGCAGGGAATAAGTTACAGCTACAACCTGGGGACCATTGTCAGGGCAAGTCGAGGATCACAGCCGAGTCTCCCTCCCTCCGTGCAGGGTGCGGGTAGATCCGGCTCGTGGCCTGACAGCAACCCGCTGATCGGAGCGCCTCATCTCCGTCATGTGGTCTGCCTTTTAGCAGAGTGGGGGTGGTGACAGCTATGGGTGGAGGAAAACAGACAACACTTGATAATTCCATTATTTTGATTCATCACAGCTCCTCCAGTGTCTTCGATGATGGAGCTCCTGGAAAGGTGTGATGATTCACAGCTGCTGGATTTGACAAATCATTACTGCCAGAGGCTGGAAGAGGGAATTCAAGAGAAGCGGAGAGAGAGAGAGAGAGAGAGAGAGAGAGAGAGAGAGAGAGAGAGAGAGAGGGGGGGGAGAGAGAGAGAGAGAGAGAGAGAGAGCGGGAAGGGGGATATGGAGAGAGAGAAGGGGATAGAGAGAGGGTGGGGAGGGAGAGATGGAAAGAGAAAAGGGGATAGAGAGAGGGAAAGAGGGAGGGAGGGAGAAATGGAGAGAGAAGGGGAGAGGGGGAGGGTGGGGTGGGAGAGATGGACAGAGAGAAGGGGATAGAGAGAGAGAGGGTGGGGAGGGAGAGATGGAGAGAGAGAAGGGGATAGAGAGAGGGAAAGAGGGTGGGGAGGGAAAGATGGGAGAGAGAGGAGGGATAAAAGAGAGGGTGGTGAGGGAGAGATGGATAGAGAAAAAGGGATAGAGTGTGCGAGAGATAGAGAGTGTGGGGAGGGAGATAGGATGATGGCGGGACTGACATATGTTGAAAGAATGGGTCAACTGGGTTTGTATTCACTGGTATTCAGAAGAATGGGTATCTTATAGAATCGTATAAAATTAGTGAGGGATTGGGCAGGGTGGATGCAGGAAAAATGTTCCCCATGTTGGGGAGTCCAGAACTGTTAAGGCACATTTCTTAAAACAGACAACTCACAATAAGTTAGATCAACCAACACAAGCTTTACTGATCATTTAGCCGGCGAGAGTGGCAGGGGATACAAAGTCAAGTATGCAACACATACTTAACCCTCCTGGGCCATCACTCTAATGAATAAAGGCACACAGCATCTTTTGTTACTATTTTGGAAAGTGAAGTAAGTGACAGAGGCGAGGGAAAATAAGGAGATAAAAGGATGTGAGAGAAGGAGAGAGGAATGTATATTTGCAGCTTTAGGGGACATTGTTCAGGTAGCATTTGGAATATTGCATAGTTAACCAGAATGGTTTAAAAACAAGGAACTGCAGATGCTGGTTTTCAAAAAAGGACACAAAATGCTGGAGTAACTCAGTGGGACAGGCAGCATCTCTGGCCAGAAGGAATGGGTGACATTTCGGGTCGAGACTGAGGAAGGTCTCGTCCAGAAATGTTACCCATTCCTTCCAGCATTTTGTGTTTACCTAAACAGCGCCTATCTATCCACGTGGTGGTGTGCTAGCAGGCTGGAGGAGAGGGCAAAGGCCTTGCCACAGAGCGGGCAGGTGAAGGGGCGCTGGCCGGTGTGGACTCGCCGGTGCCCCAGCAGGTGGTCAAGGCGGGTAAAACCCTTACCACAAGACGGGCAGGGGAAGGGACGCTCACCGCTGTGGGTGTGCCGGTGCTGCCACATGCTGGACATGTGGGTGAAACCCTTGCCACACTCAGTGCACACAAAGGGTTTATCTCCGGTGTGTATCCGCTGATGTTCCCGCCACTCCCTTGCTCTCGTCTCAGTGGGAGCAGCTGCTCGCCGGCGTGGGCCCGCCGGTGCTGCCTCAACCCCCACAAGCTCTCAAACGCCTCACCACAGTACGGGCAGTCGTAGGGCTGGCCACTGGTGTGCACGCGGTGATGTGACAGCGCGTGGGAGGCCACGGCAAAGCGTTCTCCACACACCGGGCTGGGGACAGGGCGGTTGCCGGCGTGCACCCGCTGGTGGGACAGCAGCTGGGTGGAGCAGATGAAGCCCTTGCCACACTGGGCGCAGGTGTAGGGGCGCTCGCCGGCATGGATGCGCTGGTGCATCAGCAGCTGATAGGATTGGGTAAAGCCCTTGCCACACTGGGCGCAGGTGAGAGGGCACTTGCCAATGTGGGTGCGCTGGTGCACCAGCAGGTGACAGGACTGGGTGAAGCCCTTGCCGCACTGGGCGCAGATGTAGGGGCGCTCACCGGTGTGGGTGTGCTGGTAGTTCAGCAGATGCGAGGAACGGGTGAAGCCTTTGCCGCACTGGCCGCAGGTATAGGGGCGCTCGCCGGTGTGGGTGCGCTGGTGCATCAGCAGGTGACTAGACATAGTGAAGCACTTGCCGCACTGCGTGCAGGTGTAGGGACGCTCGCCGGTGTGGGTGCGCTGGTGGTACTGCAGGCTGTCAGAGCGGGTGTAGCCCTTGCCGCAGTCGCTGCAGGTGTAGGGCAGCTCCCCGGTGTGGATGCGCTGGTGGGTCAGCAGGCTGGTGGAGTGGGTGAAGCCCTTACCACAGTGGGTGCAGGTGTAGGGATGCTCGCCGGTGTAGGTGCGTTGATGCACCCGCAGGTTTCTTAACTGGGTGAAGCCCTTGCCGCAGTCATTGCAAGTGTAGGGCCGCTCCCCAGTGTGCATGCGCCTGTGCTGCTTCACGTCCGGCGACGACTTGAAGCCATTTCCGCAGTCGGAGCAGGTGAACGGCCGCTCATCGCTGTGCACCCGCTGGTGATCCCGCAGCCCATACACCCGGGTAAAGCTCTTGCCACAGGTGGAGCAACAATAGGGCTCCTTGCTCGTGTGCACCCACTGGTGCACCTTCAGGTGATTCTCCGTCTTGAAACTCTTGCCACAGTCGGAGCAGGTGAAGGGCCTCTCGCCAGAGTGCAGGCGGTTGTGCTGCAGCAGGTTGCTGGAGCGGGTGAAGCTCTTCCCACACTCCACGCAGTCGAAGGGGCGTTCTCCAGTGTGTACCCGCCGGTGGATCTCCAGCAGGCACGGCTTCTGCCAGGACTTGCCACACACGTCACACTCATAATTCTTCTCCTGTTGTGCCCCATCACGTGGTCCTCCATCTATGCTCACCCCCTCGAAGCTCAGCCCACACACTGAGCAGACTGATGGGGGGGCTCATCGGCTCCCTGACCACCCTCAATGGTCATTCCCCGGAGCGTCCCCGTCTCTCTCCGTCCACAGCAACGGCTCCTAAACCCTGCAAGAGGGGAACACAGAGGGTCAACAAGCTGGCAAACAGGACATTACTAGCACATATTGGGTGCGTTTATGGAAGAGGAAACCGTTATATAATTCTGAGCGGCACAGTGGCGCAGCGGTACAGTTGCTGCCTCACCGCCAGAGACCCGGTATCGATCCTGACTACGCGACTCGGCCGACCGAAAGACCTGTTTCCGCACTGCATCTCTAATCTAAATTAAACCAAAGAAGGGTCTTGACCTAAAATATCATGCATTCCTTCTCTCCACAGATGCTGCCTGACCCGCTGAGTTCCTCCAGCACTTTGTGTCTATCTTCTCCACAGATGTTGCCACACCCGCTGAGTTACTCTAGCACTTTGACATAGAGTGATACAGCGTTGGAAAGAGGCCCTTCGGCCCAACTCGTACTTGCACTCCTAGATCCCTCGGCTCCACACATTCACCCTGTGCCCCGCCATTCACAGTGAAGACCCTGCCTTGCTTTGACTTCCTAAACTGCAACACCCTCCCCACCCCGAAACTATGTGGCCTCCTCCCTGTGGCTCCCTGCCGCCGCCTCCTGCTCCTTAACTCCCTTTGCTCCCTCCCCCTTCCTCCCCACCCCCAAACAATGTGAACCCACCCCCACCTGGCTCCCTACCCCCCTTCCTCGGCTCACTTGACCCCTCTCTCTCCCCCCCAGTTCCCTGGCCCCCCATTCATCCCCCTCGGCACCAAACCCATTCCTCCTTGAATCCTCCCCCTCTTTGCTCCGTTTCCCCCCGCTACTCACTTCACCCCCTTTCCACCTCCAGCCTATCACTCTCTCTCTCTCTCTGCCCTTCTCCACTTATTTACGACCCTCTCAGATATCTCTCTCCAGACTCACCTCATTCTCTCTTTCCACCCTCCCCACTCTCTGTCTCTCTCTCTCTGTCTTTATCTCTCTCACCCCACCCCTGGTGAGAGGTCAGTGCGGGAGTGAGGTAGGTATGTTACAAAACCTACCTTCAGCGGCGCTGTAATTCTGCCACTGGCCGTGTGCGCGATTTTGGGGGCGTTTGAGGGGGGGGGGGGGCGGGGTTAAAACGGGGTTTTCCCCATCTGGTCCTGAATTACATTTGTTGGAGTGCAAGATTTTGCTAAAGAATCGTTCCTACGGCCGTTCTGTGTGTTTTTAAAATAAAATTCACCCGACAAGTTAATCGCTGGAATTATTTTAAAATCAGCTTCTGAAGCCGTCAATACCGACAACTGGGACGGATTTTATGGAGGACCAGGTAAAAGAAAGTAGTTTATTTTTATGTATAAAAGTGTTTCTTAAGATGTATTTAATTCACATTTTAAGTTGCGAAACGGTGATTTTTCCTCCCGAAGAACCGGCAGTGTTTTTGCTGCAGATATGGGGGACTAAATTCACCGCAACCTCAATGTTCTAAATGGTCCCGTTCAAGAAAATCCCACTCGCAAGCTGATTTAAATGGCCATTAATTTACAGGTATTAAACATTAAATTCCTTCCGTTTGGCCTATAAACCCATGACAATGAGATTTGTAAATTATGTTATATTGTGAATTCTTGTGTGAATGTTATTTGGACACTTAGGCAATAGGGAACAAGATGCCAATTTCCGAGTATGAAAATGGCCATAACCTTTTTAATAATGAAGATATGAAAGTGAATTAGGTGTCAAATGAAACTTCTTTATCTGATGGGATAAATTAGACTTGATTTTAAAAATCTCAAAATTTTGTAACCTTGCTAGGTGAGGGGTCAGTGGGGGTGAGGGGTCAGTGTGGGGGTGAGGGGTCAGTGTGGGGGTGAGGGGTCAGTGGGGATGAGGGGTCAGTGGGGGTGAGGGGTCAGTGTGGGGGTGAGGGGTCAGTGTGGGGGTGAGGGTCAGTGTGGGGGTGAGGGGTCAGTGTGGGGGTCAGTGTGGGGGTGAGGGGTCAGTGTGGGGGTGAGGGGTCAGTGTGGGGGTGAGGGGACAGTGTGGGGGTGAGGGGTCAGTGTAGGAGTGAGGAGTCAGTGTGGGGGTGAGGGGTCAGTGCGGGGGTGAGGGGTCAGTGCGGGGGTGAGGGGTCAGTGCGGGGGTGAGGGGTCAGTGCGGGGGTGAGGGGTCAGTGCGGGGGTGAGGGTTCAGTGCGGGGGTGAGGGGTCAGTGTGGGGGTGAGGGGTCAGTGTGGGGGTGAGGGGTCAGTGTGGGGGTGAGGGGTCAGTGTGGGTTGAGGGGTCAGTGGGGGTGAGGGGTCAGTGTGGGGGTGAGGGGACAGTGTGGGGGTGAGGGGTCAGTGTAGGAGTGAGGAGTCAGTGTGGGGGTGAGGGGTCAGTGCGGGGGTGAGGGGTCAGTGCGGGGGTGAGGGGTCAGTGTGGGGGTGAGGGTCAGTGTGGGGGTGAGGGGTCAGTGTGGGGGTCAGTGTGGGGGTGAGGGGTCAGTGTGGGGGTGAGGGGTCAGTGTGGGGGTGAGGGGACAGTGTGGGGGTGAGGGGTCAGTGTAGGAGTGAGGAGTCAGTGTGGGGGTGAGGGGTCAGTGCGGGGGTGAGGGGTCAGTGTGGGGGTGAGGGGTCAGTGTGGGGGTGAGGGGTCAGTGCGGGGGTGAGGGGTCAGTGCGGGGGTGAGGGTTCAGTGCGGGGGTGAGGGGTCAGTGTGGGGGTGAGGGGTCAGTGTGGGGGTGAGGGGTCAGTGTGGGGGTGAGGGGTCAGTGTGGGTTGAGGGGTCAGTGGGGGTGAGGGGTCAGTGGGGGTGAGGGGTCAGTGTGGGGGTGAGGGGTCAGTGTGGGGGTGAGGGGTCAGTGTGGGGGTGAGGGGTCAGTGTGGGGATGAGGGGTCAGTGTGGGGGTGAGGGGTCAGTGTGGGGGTGAGGGGTCAGTGTGGGTGGTGAGGGGACAGTGTGGGGGTGAGGGGTCAGTGTGGGGGTGAGGGGTCAGTGTGGGGGGGAGGGGTCAGTGTCGGGAGGGGTCAGTGTGGGGGTGAGGGGTCAGTGCGGGGGGGGTCAATGCGGGGGTGAGGGGTCAGTGCGGGGTGAGGGGTCAGTGCGGGGGTGAGGGGTCAGTGCGGGGGTGAGGGGTCAGTGCGGGGGTGAGGGGTCAGTGCGGGGGTGAGGGGTCAGTGTGGGGGTGAGGGGTCAGTGCGGGGGTGAGGGGTCAGTGTGGGGGTGAGGGGTCAGTGTGGGGGTGAGGGGTCAGTGTGGGGGTGAGGGGTCAGTGCGGGGGTGAGGGGTCAGTGGGGGGGTGAGGGGTCAGTGCGGGGGTGAGGGGTCAGTGCGGGGGTGAGGGGTCAGTGTGGGGGTGAGGGGTCAGTGTGGGGGTGAGGGGTCAGTGTGGGGTGAGCGGTCAGTGGGGGTGAGGGGTCAGTGGGGGTGAGGGGTCAGTGTGGGGGTGAGGGGTCAGTGTGGGGTGAGGGGTCAGTGTGGGGGTGAGGGGTCAGTGTGGGGGGGGCGACAGTGTGGGGGTGAGGGGTCAGTGTGGGGGTGAGGGGTCAGTGTGGGGGTGAGGGGTCAGTGTGGGGGTGAGGGGTCAGTGTGGGGGTGAGGGGACAGTGTGGGGGTGAGGGGGCAGTGTGGGGGTGAGGGGTCAGTGTGGGGGGGAGGGGTCAGTGTGGGGGAGGGGTCAGTGTGGGGGAGGGGTCAGTGTGGGGGTGAGGGGTCAGTGCGGGGGGGGGTCAATGCGGGGGTGAGGGGTCAGTGCGGGTGTGAGGGGTCGTGCGGGGGTGAGGGGTCAGTGCGGGGGTGAGGGGTCAGTGTGGGGGTGAGGGGTCAGTGTGGGGGTGAGTGTGGGGGTGAGGGGTCAGTGTGGGGGTGAGGGGTCAGTGTGGGGGTGAGGGGTCAGTGTGGGGGTGAGGGGACAGTGTGGGGGTGAGGGGACAGTTTGGGGGTGAGGGGTCAGTGTGGGGGTGAGGGGTCAGTGCGGGGGTGAGGGGTCAGTGCGGGGGTGAGGGGTCAGTGCAGGGGTGAGGGGTCAGTGGTGAGGGGTCAGTGTGGGGGTGAGGGGTCAGTGCGGGGGTGAGGGGTCAGTGCGGGGGTGAGGGGTCAGTGCGGGGGTGAGGGGTCAGTGCTGGGGTGAGGGGTCAGTGCGGGGGTGAGGGCTCAGTGCGGGGGTGAGGGGTCAGTGCGGGGGTGAGGGGTCAGTGTGGGGGTGAGGGGTCAGTGTGGGGGTGAGGGGTCAGTGTGGGGTGAGGGGTCAGTGTGGGGGTGAGGGGTCAGTTTGGAGGTGAGGGGTCAGTGTGGGGGGGGTCAGTGTGGGGGTGAGGGGTCAGTGTGGGGGTGAGGGGTCAGTGTGGGCTGAGGGGTCAGTGTGGGGGGGTCAGTGTGGGGGTGAGGGGTCAGTGTGGGGGTGAGGGGTCAGTGTGGGGGTGAGGAGTCGGTGTGGGGGGGGGGGTCAGTGTGGGGTGAGGGTTCCAATGTGGGGGTGAGGGGTCAGTGTGGGGGTGAGGGTCAGTGTGGGGGGGGGTCAGTGTGGGGGTGAGGGGTCAGTGTGGGGTGAGGGGTCAGTGTGGGGTGAGGGGTCAGTGTGGGGTGAGGGGTCAGAGCAGCGGGGGTCAGTGTGGGGTGAGGGGTCAGTGTGGGGTTGAAGGGTCAGTGTGGGGGGGGGTCAGTGTGGGGGGGTCAGTGAGGGGTCAGTGTGGGGTGAGGGGTCAGTGTGGGGGTGAGGGGTCAGTGTGGGGGTGAGTGTGGGGGTCAGTGTGGGGGTGAGGGGCAGTGTGGGGGTGAGGGGTCAGTGTGCGGGTGAGGGGTCAGTGCGGGGGGGGGGGTCAATGCGGGGGGGAGGGGTCAGTGCGGGGGTGAGGGGTCAGTGCGGGGGTGAGGGGTCAGTGTGGGGGTGAGTGTGGGGGTGAGGGGTCAGTGTGGGGGTGAGGGGACAGTTTGGGGGTGAGGGGTCAGTGGGGAGGTGAGGGGTCAGTGAGGGGGTGAGGGGTCAGTGCGGGGGTGAGGGGTCAGTGCGGGGGTGAGGGGTCAGTGCTGGGGTGAGGGTCGTGCGGGGCTGAGGGGTCGTGTGGGGGTGACGGGGTCAGTGTGGGGGTGAGGGGTCAGTGTGGGGGTGAGGGGTCAGTGTGGGGTGAGGGGTCAGTTTGGATGTGAGGGGTCAGTGTGGGCGGGGGTCAGTGTGGGGGTGAGGGGTCAGTGTGGGGGTGAGGGGTCAGTGTGGGGGTGAGGGGTCAGTGTGGGGGGGGTCAGTGTGGGGGTGAGGGGTCAGTGTGGGGGTGAGGGGTCAGTGTGTGGGTGTGGGGTCAGTGTGGGGGTGAGGGGTCAGTGTGGGGGTGAGGGGTCAGTGTGGGGGTGAGGGGTCAGTGTGGGGGCCAGTGTGTGGGTGTGGGGTCAGTGTGGGGGTGAGGGGTTAGAGTGGGGGTTAGGGGTCAGTGTGGGGATGAGGGGTCAGTGTGGGGGTGAGGGGTCAGTGTGGGGGTGCGGGGTCAGTGTGGGGGTGAGGGGTCAGTGTGGGGGTGAGGGGTCAGTGTGGGGGTGAGGCGTCAGTGTGGGGGTGAGGAGTCGGTGTGGGGGGGGGTCAGTGTGGGGGTGAGGGGTCAATGTGGGGGTGAGGGTTCAGTGTGGGGGTGAGGGGTCAGTGTGGGGGTGAGGGGTCAGTATGGGGGTGAGGGGTCAGTGTGGGGGTGAGGGGTCAGTGTGGGGGGGGGGGGTTCAGTGTGGGGGTGAGGGGTCAGTGTGGGGGTGAGGGGTCAGTGTGGGGTGAGGGGTCAGTTTGGATGTGAGGGGTCAGTGTGGGCGGGGGTCAGTGTGGGGGTGGGGGGTCAGTGTGGGGGTGAGGGGTCAGTGTGGGGGTGAGGGGTCAGTGTTGGGGGGGGTCAGTGTGGGGGTGAGGGTCAGTGTGGGGGTGAGGGGTCAGTGTGTGGGTGTGGGGTCAGTGTGGGGGTGAGGGGTCAATGTGGGGGTGAGGGGTCAGTGTGGGGGTGAGGGGTCAGTGTGGGGGCCAGTGTGTGGGGTGGGGTCAGTGTGGGGGTGAGGGGTTAGAGTGGGGGTTAGGGGTCAGTGTGGGGATGAGGGGTCAGTGTGGGGTGAGGGGTCAGTGTGGGGTGCGGGGTCAGTGTGGGGGTGAGGGGTCAGTGTGGGGGTGAGGGGTCAGTGTGGGGGTGAGGCGTCAGTGTGGGGGTGAGGAGTCGGTGTGGGGGGGGGGGCAGTGTGGGGGTGAGGGGTCAATGTGGGGGTGAGGGTTCAGTGTGGGGGTGAGGGGTCAGTGTGGGGGTGAGGGGTCAGTGTGGGGGTGAGGGGTCAGTGTGGGGGTGAGGGGTCAGTGTGGGGGGGGGGGGTCAGTGTGGGGGTGAGGGGTCAGTGTGGGGGTGAGGGGTCAGTGTGGGGGGGGGTCAGTGTGGGGGTGAGGGGTCAGTGTGTGGTGAGGGGTCAGTGTGGGGGTGAGAGGTCAGTGTGGGGGTGAGGGGTCAGTGTGTGGTGAGGGGTCAGTGTGGGGGTGAGGGATCAGTGTGGGGGTGAGGGGTCAGTGTGGGGGTGAGGGGTCAGTGTGGGGGTGAGGGGTCAGTGTGGGGGTGAGTGGTCAGTGTGGGGGGGTCAGTGTGGGGGTGAGGGGTCAGTGTGGTGGTGAGGGGTCAGTGTGGGGGTGAGGGGTCAGTGTGGGGTTGAGGGGTCAGTGTGGGGGTGAGGGGTCAGTGTGGGGGTTTGAGGGGTCAGTGTGGGGGTGAGGGTCAGTGTGTGGGGTGAGGGGTCAATGTGGGGGTGAGGGGACAGTGTGGGGGTGAGGGGACAGTTTGGGGGTGAGGGGTCAGTGGGGAGGTGAGGGGTCAGTGAGGGGGTGAGGGGTCAGTGCGGGGGTGAGAGGTCAGTGCGGGGGTGAGGGGTCAGTGCGGGGGTGAGGGGTCGTGCAGGGGTGAGGGGTCAGTGCGGGGGTGAGGGCTCAGTGCGGGGGTGAGGGGTCAGTGCGGGGGGTGAGGGGTCAAGTGTGGGGGTGAGGGGTCAGTGTGGGGGTGAGGGGTCAGTGTGGGGGTGAGGGGTCAGTGTGGGGTGAGGGTTCAGTGTGGGGTGAGGGGTCAGTGTGGGGGGGGGGTCAGTGTGGGGGTGAGGGGTCAGTGTGGGGGTGAGGGGTCAGTGTGGGGGTCAGTGTGGGGTGAGGGTTCAGTGTGGGGGTGAGGGGTCAGTGCAGGGGTGAGGGGTCAGTGCGGGGGTGAGGGCTCAGTGCGGGGGTGAGGGGTCAGTGTGGGGGTGAGGGGTCAGTGTGGGGGTCAGTGTGGGGTGAGGGTTCAGTGTGGGGGTGAGGGTTCAGTGTGGGGGTGAGGGGTCAGTATGGGGACGAGGGGTCAGTGTGGGGGTGAGGGGTCAGTGTGGGGGTGAGGGGTCAGTGTGGGGGTCAGTGTGGGGGTGAGGGGTCAGTGTGGGGGTGAGGGGTCAGTGTGGGGGTGAGGGGTCAGTGTGGGGGTGAGGGGTCAGTGTGGGGGTGAGGGGTCAGTGAGGGGGTGAGGGGTCAGTGTGGGGGTGAGGGGTCAGTGTGGGGGTGAGGGGTCAGTGTGGGGGTGAGGGGTCAGTGTGGGGGTGAGGGGTCAGTGTGGGGGTGAGGGGTCAGTGTGGGGGGGGGGGGGACATTACACCATCAGACTGTCTCTCTCCCTCTGTCACCAGGTCGGGTCAATGCGGGTTCGGATTCATCTTTGCTCCAGACCAGGAGCAACTGCGGCCCCGCTCTCTCTCTCTCTCTCTCCCCGCCCCGCCCCGCCGGCTGGAGAACCATCTGTGATCCCTCCCTCCACTCACTCACTCACTCTCTGTGTCTCTGTGTTACCCGGTGTCGGGGCCGGTGTCGGGGCCGGGTCAGCGCGGCTTCATCTCCATCTTGTCCCAGACCAGCTTCCGCCTCGCGCTGGCGCTCGCCCCACGTCCCAACGTCGCTCGCACACGTCAGCACGTCACCCGCAAACGTCATCACGTCACCCGCGCACGTCACCCGTAAACGTCATTACGTCACCCGTACACGTCACCCGTTAACGTCACTACGTCACCCGCACACGTCACTACGTCACCCGTGTACGTCAGCACGTCACCCACATACGTCACCCGTTAACGTCATGACGTCACCCGCGGACGTCACAACGTCACCTGCTTCACGTCCCTACGTCACCCTGTCCGTCAACCGCTTCACGTTTCTACGTCACCCGCTTCACGTCTCTACGTCACCCGCTTCACGTCCCTACGTCACCCGCGCACGTCACCCGTTAACGTCCGCACGTCACCCGTCACGTCACCCGCTTCACGTCCCCACGTCACCCGCTTCACGTCCTCACGTCACCCGCTTCACGTCCCCACGTCACCCGCCGACGTCACCCGCTTCACGTCCCCACGTCACCCGCTTCACGTCCCCACGTCACCCGCTCCCTCTCTGTCTCTCTCGCGCCGCTTCTCTCTCTGCGCGAGCTGCCAACTCTAACGCTTTCGACGTGAGACTCAACTCGCGCCCTGGAGCAATTTCTCACGCCCTCACGCTCACGACCGAGTTCTCGCGCTGAGTCCAGTCCCTGCGCAACGTGTCCATTAGCGCCGTGTGCCAGGGATGTGTGTGCGGTCCGGGGAAGCG